>NC_036652.1:2393746-2564563 GCF_002806865.2 Cucurbita pepo subsp. pepo
AGATTGTTCAATCTACAGATGTCTGAAGGTGGACCTGTTGCTGATCATATAAATGAATTTAATATGATCATAAGTCAACTGAGTTCGGTGGAAATTAATTTCGAAGATGAAATTAAAGCGTTGATTTTGATGTCATCCTTACCCGAGCCATGGGATACTGTTGTTGCCGCAATCAGCAATTCCCGAGGATCTGATAAACTGAAGTTCGGTGAAATTCGAGATGTAGTTGTCAGCGAAAGTATTCGCAAACGAGAAACTGGAGATTCATCAGGCAATGCTCTCAGTGTTGATCGAAGGGGAAGAAGTAAACCGAAGGGCCCAAACAAAGGGCGATCAAAATCAAAGAACCGAGAAAAATCTCCAAATAAACCAAACGTAACGGTTGGAATTGTGGAGAAAAAGGTCACTTTTAGACAGGTTGTACTAGAAGCAGAATCACGAATCTGGAGATGATGATGATTCTATAAATTCAGCAGAAGACATTGGGGATGCTCAAATCCTCAGTGCGGACAGTTCGATTGAATCCTGGATTCTGGATTCAGGTGCATCTTTTCATTCGTCTCCAAATAAAGAGTTGTTTCGGAATTTCAAGTCTGGAAATTTCGAGAAGGTGTATCTTGCCGACAACAAAGATTTGGAGATTAAAGGAAACGGAGATGTCTGCATAAAAACTCCGGCAGGAAATCAATGGACATTAAAGGATGTCAGATATATTCCTGGTCTCAAAAGGAACCTGATCTCTATTGGTCAGTTGGACAACACAGGTTATGCAATAAAGTTAGGGAAGGGTTCGTGGAAGATTATGAAGGGTGCTACGGTGGTAGCACGTGGCTCAAAATCTGGAACCCTATACGCCACTGCAGGGTGTATGAACATAGCTGCTATTGCTGAGAGTGTTTCAAATTCAAGTCTACGACACAATAGACTTGAACCTATGAGCACGAAGGAATGAAGAGGCTGGCTGCGAAAGGAGTTTCAGAAGGTCTGAAATCTGTTGATGTGGGTCGTTGTGAGAACTACGTTATGAGTAAGCAGAAACGAGTTAGCTTCACAAGGACCGCCAGAGAATTGAAGAAAATGCGGTTGGAAATGGAACCAGATGTGGAGCAAGGTTCCAAGACCACGAAGCAAGTGGGAGTTGAGGTTGAGTTGCAGGGAAACTCACCTAGTGATGTTGTAGCAGATACTCAAGAAACTCCTGAGACTACTGCGAGGAACCAGATGTGGAGCAAGGTTCCAAGACAACAAAGCAAGTGGGAGTTGAGGTTGAGTTGCGGAGAAAATCACCAAGTGATCTTGTAGCAGATACTCAACAAACTCCTGAGGTTGTTGCGGAGGAATCACTAGTGGAGCAAGTGACACCTGAACTGGTGTTGAGAAGATCATCCTGTACTATTAGAGTACGAGATATGTATGTACCTTCATTACACTATCTGTTGCTGATGAAAGGGAACCAGAACCCTTTGATGAGGCCCTACAGTTGGAGGATACAACCAAGTAGGAGCAAGCCATGGATGATGAGACGTCTAGGCTTCAAAAATGCGTTGTACTGAGGCTGAGTACGTGGCAATAGTTGAAGCTGGAAAGAAGACGATATGGATGACTGACTATGGATGACTGACTATCTGGAAGAATGGACAAGAAGTAGCACGAAGATATTCTTTACAGAGATAGTCAGAGTGTCATACAGTTGGCGAAGGAATCCGGTCTATCATTTGAAGAGAAAACACAGAAGACGATACCATTTCACTTGCAGGTTAGTGAAAGATGGTGATGTGTTTGGAGAAGATAGAGGGTGCAAAGAATCCAGCAAACATGTTGACAAAATGTGTTGATGTTGGAATATTGAGGTTGTGCAAAGCCTCAATTGATATGGTGCCATGAAGACCATGAAGATGCTCATGGTCGTTTGAGAATGAAATTCTTGGTTGACTAGATCAGTCTCCAAGTGGGAGAATTGTTAGGTTATGGAGCATGATGCTTATTTATAGCTTGGTCAACGGTTATATCCGGTAAAGCTATATTTGGTAAAGCTATATCCGGTAAAGCTATATATGGTAAATAGCTATATATAGTAGATGGTTAAATCGGGTAAAGCTATATATAGTAAATAGCTATATATAGTAGATGGTTAAATCTGGTAAAGCTATATATAGTAAACTGAACTATATATATATCCCGTCCGGTAGAGCTTTGAGATGTACTTTTTATTCTCTGTAATTCTCTCTTACTGTACATACGTGAAGTCATCAATAAAACAAATCCTTTTAGCCAGAGTTCTCCTTGCACTTTTCTCTATCCCATTCTTTGTGTTCATCTAGATCGAGCGTGTGCGTTGTTGTGCGATCCTAACAGATTCTTCTGAGGATTCAAGATCATAGTTATTAGAGCTCTCTGGCTCTTTCTCGGTGAAGTATATCGAGAGAATTAGCTTATGCTACTCCTTTACAGCCAAACCTATTCAAAATAATATGGAAATCTCGTAGTCCAAAGCGTATTAATATTCTGTTGTGGACCATTCCTTTGTAGCAATCACTATTGATTGCCTAGGATGTCCTTGCTCTTATTTGAAAATTAATGTTTGAAAGAATTGATTATTAGCCATACCTAGTAAGTGCATGACTGCACTGTTGGGTTGAAAAATTCATACATAGTCAAACATGACTATTATGGCTGTAGTAGGACCTAAAACCGGACATCAAATTCCAATTCTTTTCTTATACTTGGGATGTGCGATCACTTTTAAAGATAGTTCCATATCCATCATTTTTGTACACATATTTCTATGTGCATCACTTTCATACACATGAAATCCACTAGGTAAGTATCACCTTTATATTCTCTAAACTTCTCTGGGTATGTGTCACTTTCATACACAACGGTCATGCATATATCACTTTCATGCATGTAGAACCCCAAAAAAGTATTGAAGAGGTGGGAAAATGTATAATGATCACTCACATGCATGAGATACCACATATATAAAACATTAGTTCTTAAACATGATGCAACATAGAGATTATTTTGTGCATAAACGTTCTCATCAAACTTAGCTAGCATCCATAACATCAATCACATCATGACTTGTCATTTCAGGAAAATACATAGTTTAGCATACATCAATCAATCATCTGACCCAGCCTTGAAACATTCCAACAGGAAAATCACATTGGTTACAAAACCAAAAACAAAAGATGAATATTCCCTATTATGAAGATGTTTTGCCCAGCCTAAAAGAAAATTTCATAGGTAAAATCAATAGCTCAAGGATATGAATATTAGACTTAAATCTTGAAAGCTACCATTTACCCAATTGGTTCTTTTCTCAAAGTCGCCCTTAAACCGTATTCAAACAGTCTAAATCTATTCCAACACTACAACAAAAGATACTGATTGCCACGACTGGCTGTCTACGTGTGGGTTGATGCTGATGCCTATTCATTGGAGAAGAAAAAGATCACCCCGAGAGGGGGAAAAGAGATGGAGATAGAAAGAGCCTTTATAATTTTTGTTTATGACGTCCTAAGTGGCTCTTTTTCCTTTCCCATTATTTTTCCTTTTCTACAATCTAGTTAAAAAATTCTATTTAACCCCAAATGAACTTCAAATATAAGAAAAAATCTTTGGGAATACACTTGGGCTCTTAAAATTGAAATACAAAAATTCAATGGATGATTAAATCCTCGAAGTTATGCATTTGAGACAATTAAAAAAAATCTCTCATTCAGAAATTAAAAAAATTGATTGTCTCAACTTAACCAACTAAATCTAACTTAACCAAATTAGATCCCAAGATTTCCAATATATCCAATCGAATTCAAACTAATCACCTAAAGATTAAAATAATCTTATCCAAAAATGTAGGCATTACGGATCATGTTTCTTATAATATCTTTATCTTCAATATCAAATCTTGATGTATTTTCTAAAATAATTATACGACCTTGGAGGTTAATGAGTTCTGTAAACGTTGCAGCTTATGGATTTGAGAGATAGTAAGGAGGCTGTTTATGGTGCTCTTGATGCCTGGGTTGCATGGGAACAAGACTTTCCAATAGCATCACTTAAGCATGCATTGACTGTCCTTGAGAAAGAAAACCAGTGGCATAGAGTTGTACAGGTATGAGTTGTACCAGCCATTCTTTATCTACTCTCTTTTCCTTTTACCCACTCTTCCCACTTTCATGTTGAATGGAAATTAGTCTTCTCACTAGCCAAAAGGTGTGAAAGACATTAAATTTTTGGGGCAGGTATATGAGCATGCAATTAGATGCAAATCCACAATATTACTGCTACTTCTCGTGTAAACTGCAGAATTTTAGAGCATTGGCTGTGTGATGCAGTATATAATGGGCTATTTTACCAATTCTGTTTTGTGTAAAGTAAAATCTAAGAGGATGCACAAATAAACCCTAGTTTAAGGAAGAATAAATAGCAAAGACAGTAAGTAATGGGCTTTTAATGGCTAAGAATCTGTAAGTCACACTATTTAACACTAATATACAGCCAAAGAAGCACCAACACTCCCATTTAGGTAATGCATTTGCTTCGAGCACTCCGATACTTGTTGGACACAGCCAGTTACTTGCTAACATATTAAGTGATAATTTTTGTACAAAATGAATTAGTCCGATAATTTTTTTTTNTTTCACTGGTTAATGAAATTTACAAAAAGAATAGATAATCCATGAGGATTACAAAAAGCTTTTCCAATTGGTCAATAGGGAATTGTAACTAGGGAGCCAGCAAAGTGATTATACACTTTACACCAAGACAAAGAATAATAAATGAAGAGATCGAAGAACACTTCAAATGGATGAATGTTCTTTATTTAGAAAAATCCTTTGGTTTCTCTCCTTCCATAAAACCCCAAGGGAAGCCTTGTTTATGTGCATCCACAGTAGAGCTCTTGCTTTTTTAAAGGGGTCACGCAACATAACATTGGTGAGAATATCCTTTGCATCTTTAGGAATTGTCATATACCATCCAAAAGCCTTGAGAATTCTGTTCCAAAATTTCAAAGCAAAAGGGCAGTGTATGAATAAATGGTTCTGTGTTTAATCTTGGCCTTGCCTAAAGGATACCAGCTTGGGGAAGTTTCCAAGTATGGCATCCCCGTTTGGAGGTTGTCTTTGGTAGTGATGGTTCTGTGAGATAATTCCCATAGGAAAATTTTGGGTAACTATCGTCTAGATAATTCTAGCCAATGCCGTCTCCAAAAGGTGAGTTGATTATCCTATATTTAAAAACAAAGATATTGTGCATAAGGGACCATTTGGATTAGGTAACCATCTCTATGAATCCTCCCTCTTTGAGAGAACAATAGGTGCAAGGTCAGGACTGAGAGAAGACTGAGATCAGCCACTCTCAGGCTTCCTCGTCCTTCTAATTTCTGCCAAGTTGCAAGTCCCAGAAGCTATTATCAGTGTTCCATACCTGTAACAACCCAAGTCCACCGCCAGCAGATTTGTCCTCTTTGGGCTTTCCTTTTTGGGCTTACCCTTACGGTTTTTAAAAGGCGTCTGCTTGGGAGAGGATTCCACACCCTTATAAAGGGTGTTTCGTTCTCCTCCCCAACCGACGTGGGATCTTACAATCCACCCCCCTTCAGGGTCCAGCGTCCTCGCTAGCACTCATTCCTTTCTCCAATCATGTGGGACTCCCACCAAATCCACCCCCCTTTCAGGGCCCAGCGTCCTTACTGGCACACTGCCTCGTGTCTACTCCTCTTTGGGGAACAACCTTCTCGCTGGCACATCACCTGGTGTCTGGTTCTGATACCATTTGTAACAGCCCAAACCTACTGCTAGCAGATATTGTCCTCTTTGGGCTTTCCCTTTCGGGCTTACCCTCAAGTTTTTTAAAACGTGTCTGCTAGGGAGAGGTTTCCACACCCTTATAAAGAGTGTTTCGTTCTCCTCTCCAACCGATGTGGGATCTTACAATACCTCTCTAACGGTAGCCTTTTTGCAATGAGAAAGTCTGTAAAGTTGGGGGTTAATGAAGGCCATTGAAGTGTTTCCACCCAAGGATCAGTCCAGAAAAGTGTTGTGGCTCCACCACCCACTTGGTAGCATATTCCGATGGTGATAAGATCTTGGTGCTTGATATTGAACATCCATTGGTAGAGAAGATACATACCTACACAGAGAAGATACATACCTACACAATGTTGTTTACCAAGCTATATCTTGGTGTAAACTGTCTAATATTTTTACTTTCTATAGTTATACCTCCCTCATTGTAAATAGGGAACGTCTTTTGTTAACACTACGGATTATACATCCCTTTTGTAAATTTCAATCATCAATGAAATTATCTCTTTAAAAAAAAAAAAAAAAAAACTTCTAAGGACTTCCTTTGGTTATCTTGACTTGAAAGGAATGGGCGTCTCTACAAAAAAAGGCCTATGTTTTTCAAATCTTTTTTTGATAATTTATCTTTTACTGCCCTCTCTTGGTGTAAATTCTCCCCACTCTTCAAAAATTATAGTCTCACATCGGTTGTTCAAAATGTTTTTTTTGAATTGCCATGGCTCACTGCCCTTTTGTAATTTTATTTCACGGTCCATGAAATGATTACCACACTGTTTCTCACAAAAAAAAGCTTATCGATGTAAATGCATAAATTTATTGATTTTAAATTCTCTGAATTCGTGGTTTCGTGTTTGTATCTTTGCTTCTTAGTATCCAACTCATAACATTTCTAAAGAATATATGTGAATCATGTTGAGTTTCTTGTTAGAACA
The DNA here is from genome assembly GCF_002806865.2 of Cucurbita pepo subsp. pepo. NCBI lineage: Eukaryota > Viridiplantae > Streptophyta > Magnoliopsida > Cucurbitales > Cucurbitaceae > Cucurbita > Cucurbita pepo. Next base: position 2,400,495 of record NC_036652.1, read on the forward strand.
ATAGTCAAGTCCAAAGGTACCTAGCTTGTTACTATTGAATTTAGACAGTGAAATGGGTATATGTATAGGTTATAGAAACAAATGCTGTTAGATTCATGCAGATGTCTTGCAGGTAATCAAATGGATGTTAAGCAAGGGGCAAGGAACCACAATGAATGTCTATGGGCAGTTAATACGGGCTTTAGACATGGACCATCGAGCGGAAGAAGCACATAAGTTTTGGGTCATGAAAATTGGTTCGGATCTACATTCAGTTCCTTGGCAATTGTGCAGAAGCATGATATCAATATACTACCGAAACAAAATGCTAGAAGATCTTGTGAAGGTATAATTCTCTCTTTCATTTAGTAAATGTAGTGCTAGTTCCTTCTGGAAATGGCTTTTTGTTTGGGATATTGCTTTTTTTTTCCCCCATTTTCCCATTAAAGTATTTTGATGATTCTCTTCTTTTGGGTTTGTACCTAGAGTATACTTCTATACTTGATTTTGATATCTCCACATAGCCCACGTGATTAGAGCACATCAAGTGTAATGGTTCTGGCTCACCGCTAGTAGATAAAATTGTCTTCTTTGAGCTTTTCTTTTCGGGCTTCCCCTCAAGGTTTTTAAAATGCGTATGCTAGAGAGAGGTTCTACCCCTTTAAGATCTGAACTAGAGTTTCCTTTCTCAAGTGGTTTCCTTTCTCAAGTGGTGAATGCTAAATGATTATCATATATTCCTATGGCCAGCTGGATAAAAGCATTAAGAACATCGTAATGTAGATCAAATTTGGAAATAAACAAAGGGCATTAATAGCATACGAGCATAACAATCTAATGGCTTGGCTACACTACATGGTTCCTCTGGTTGAGAGACATTTTGATCCCTTTTAATTATTTTTAGCTCCCCTTGTCCTCTTTTTGATGTTATTAAAGTTTTTGAATTGGCATCTGGTTTGAATATTAATTATGGCAAGAGTGAACTGTTGGGGGATAAACATAAGTCATAACACCACCTGTGGCAAGAACAATGGATAGAATTCTTTAAGATTTTCTTTGGAAAGGCTCGGAAGGTGATGCTGGTTGGCGTATTGTCAATTGGGAGCAGATTCAACTTCCCAAACTCTTGGACGGCCTTTGTATTGGAGATCCTTTTAGTAATCCTTTGTACTAGGAGATTTTAACTTCCTTTTCATTCACTTATCAATGAAATTTGTTACACAGATTGATATATTTATATATATTGATGCAAGATAGTCGACGTGTCGATGAATTATAAATTTTTGTGGGTCGGATTGCATTATCCCCGAGTCTCTGTTATGCTGCTAACCTTGCCTTTTGCCTTGTGCAATGTAAAGCTTTTTAAGGATCTTGAAGCTTTTGGGCGTAAACCTCCAGAAAAATCGATAGTGCAAAGGGTAGCAGATGCTTGTGAGATGCTGGGCTTGGTTGAAGAGAAAGAGAGGGTGCTAGTGAAGTATAATTACCTTTTTACCGATGAGAAGAAAGGGTCCATCAAGAAATATAAGGGAAAAAGAAAATCGACCAAGGGCAATCAAGACAATAGCGACCTTATGAAGAAGGCTCAATGAGTGAAATTAAGAGTTTCTAAATTTATTTTTAATTTTATATCTAATGGTCATAGACAAGTTTGTATATAATTGACTGATCATCTTTTTGATATATTTTTTTTTTGTATGATTCTTAAAATTATTAGACACAAATTTTAATCTTTAATGATTTATTAGAATGGATTTGATTTAAAAATTGTTGAATATGTTCGTGATCTATGAATTATATAACTATTTTATTAATTATAGTATCTGATTTGAACTTGGGAATAATACTATTTAGTTATTTGGAGCTAATATTTATCTAATAAGTATACCATATTATATTATCATTTAGCCAATGAGGTTTGATGGTAGAGATTATAACATCATAATTCTTACCCAACCGAAAGTAGTGGGTCTTTAGAATAACTTTTTAAGAGTAATACACTTGGAACTTTGAAGTTAAGCGTGCTTGGATGAGAGTAATATTAAGTTGGGTGACCTCGTGTTGTGCACCCCTTAGAAAAAAAAATGTTAACAAAAGATATTTTTAAGTACGGAGAAAAAACTTTATACTTTAACGTTGTAGTCTACGTGTTCATATTTTACCATATTTATATTTCTAAATTTGTATTTTTGTTTTTAAATTAAAAAAGGAAATATAATTTAAATTTTACCGTCAAATAGGGTAGTTATTACACATCCAACTTGGACGAGAAAGTAAAGCTTAAGGCAAGAATATATGTCTTAATCGTTGGATCGTGTTCATCTTGTACCATTATATTTTCAGATTTATATTTTTGTTTTTAAATTAAAAAAAGGAAACAAAATTCAAATTTTACGGTTGAATAGGGAAGTATTACACATCTAACCATGGACTGAAAAGTAGAGCTTAAGGCCATGCCATGACAATTTTACGAGAAGATAGGTCCTACTATGATTGTTTTTATTTGCATTTTCTAACCCCAAGAATGTGGCTTCTTATGGAGTATTTTTAAATACCCAAGCCACGTGCTACTTATTTTCAGATAAAGTTTATGAAATGTTTTAAATGATTTTTTTCTAATGCATGTAGCGGCGACCTTAGATTTAATAAGAAAATAAGGAAGTTACAAACGTTTCTCATCTTTCTCGAATTGTGCACTGGAAATGAAAGATTATTGAGAAAGGAATTACCTGAACTATAATTTGAATATAGTAACTTCGGCCTAGGCATACGAAGTAAGTGACCCTACCGTCGGTTTGATTATAATTGTATGCTAAATGATGAAACTTGCCTGTGGCCTCGCACGTGTAATATGTTCGTATATGCAAATTGTTATGAAATAATATGCGTATAATATTATACGTGAAGATTATGCTGTATGTGATGGATTCATATGTTTATGATATGATATGTTAAGATCTAATATGTTTGAAGGTATGTTTGGTTTATGTTATGTTACTATTATGATATATGGTATGATATGATATGTGCATGATATGAATAGATACATTTGAAGACATGGTAAGTTTATGTTATGAAAAATGTGAACAAGAACGATATGTGATATGATTGACATGCAAATGACAAATTGGCATAATGTACAACTTCGATATACGCATGGAAAGCTATGATAAAAATATTATGATATGAAGAAAAACGCTTGTGGGGTTGTAATACATGATAATGAAGATGAAAAAATGTTGGAACTCATGCATTATTGTTTGTTCATGCATCAGGGGATACCCCTTCTCCTTTTACGATAGTATGGACGCATACGATATGAGGCAGGGAAACGATTATGTTTATCATAATGTTGTCATGACGGTTGCTATTTCTAAAGGGTGTCTGACATAAACAGTTACCAGATTATGCTTGCCCGATAAGAAAGGAGCTCAGGAGGTGTGTAAACCGACTAGTGGGTCCATACTCGCATGTGAGGACCGTGTGTAGAAAATTACGTACACATCCAATTGCAAGTTAGCATAGCCATCCTAGGAAAATAGACTGATATGGTAGGTCTCACTCATGATTCATATATGCTTGTCTAACGAATAAAATAAAAAATAATAATTTACCAGCGGTCGCCAAAAGGCCCGAGGATTCTAGAGAGGCGCCCAAATTCTCAGGCAGTGCCTGAAGAAGCGCGCCTTACACCCCACGCCCCACGACTCACCCGACAACGAACACCCACGCTCGACGAAGTCCAACTACCTAACTCATCCTATAACCATACAGATCCGTGCTCAGCCCAACCTGCAACATCACGGTTCGAAATCCACCGCAAGCCCGGTCTGCACGCCTACTGCCCAAAACAATGCAGCCTACACCGAAGCCCCAAATTCATCACCTCAGCCCCATACCTCCAGCAACCCGACATCTGCAGCAGCCAGCACTCGTGCTGCGATCCGCACCTCGACCCGAGAAGTAAACCACAACACGTCTCTCTCCCACGGTGACACATGTCGTGCCTAAAACCAGACACTTCCTTGGCTCCAGCGACTTAAACGGCTCGGCTCGACTCCGCATAGTCCTTCGACTCAATCAACTCGATTTAGCAATTTTGGCACCGACCCTTGTTTTTTATCCTTCCGGAGCTGATTTTGAACCTAGGTCAGTACGATTCCCTATTTCACAAAATTCAAGTTTAATTATATTAGAATTGTGAAATACTAACGAAACGAAATGGACAACCTAACAGGAAACGACTAGCGGCGACGTTTGGAGCAACATCGTGAAACAAAAGATTTGCAAACTCGATTTTAGGTAAATGCCGGCTAAGGCCAACCAAGTAAGTGACCTTACTATAGGATAGACAGGACAATTATTTGATGTATGAGGAACGTGCCTAGTGGCACCTGCACATGTCTCTTATGCTTTATATGCATGATGCTTGATGATGATTTATGATTGATGACGTATGATGACATGTATGATTTATATGATGATGTCTTATGATGATTATGATCTGTTATATGATGATGACAATGCATGCAATTATGACGATGTAAGATGATGATATTTTCTTGATAAGACGTTATTTTCTATATTAAAGTGAAAAACATGTTTTGAATGCCATATTTCATTATGAAGATGATTTTCTTACCCCCACAAACCTAGATAATGTTAAAGATGATGAAAGCATGAAGACTAATGCAATATATTACTCATAGTAGTATAATGATGGAATTAGGGTTGTGTTAATTAAAAACCCGAAAAGTTCCTTAAAACTTGAAAAAATGACATTTTTGTCCTTTAAGCTTACTTTTTCCTTCCCGATCCATCTCCAAAGGCCTCAAGTCCCTAAAATTACTTGTTAGGGTATAGAAATTACTTACTTTTAGACCCTTTTTCTTGCTTAATCTCTTAATCCCTTTCTCTCGATCCTTTAGGTCTTACATATGCAGCTTATTCTCATTTCGGGTGTTACAATGTAGCTCATCATAACTCATCATTCCTCACAAAAAGGTCTTTTAATTGATGGGCTATATCATATTGCTCATTTGAGCTCATATACCATTAGGAAACCTAGAAATTTGGGATAATTTAGTTAGCTCATTACTATTTCCTATAATTATTTTAACTCATATATATATATATATATATATATATATATATATATATATATATATATATACGAGGCTACTAGGAAGTACGTATATGAGTCCAGCGGGTGGGTTTAGGTGTGCATGTATAGGTCGTGTGTAGGGAAGTACTACACATCCCACAATCCTTGGCTAGAGCCTAAGGTCATGCCATGATGTTTTTATGGAAATATATTTCCCACCATGATTTTTTGTGTTTGAATTTTCGGACCCAACAATTTGGCTACATATTGAGTATTTTTTAATATTGAAGCCACGTGCTACTTCTTTTTAAATAAATGTAAGGTACTTCTATATGGATGACGACATCTTTGTGAAAGCCATAGAACCAAAATTAGGATAGTTACATTTATGTTTAAATTGTAGTCCTTAACATAAATCAAAGAATTTTCGTTACTTTGAACTAACTGTTATTTTGTTTCCGCTATTTCGTTGATATTTACTTTTAATTTAAATGAATTTTACGAACGATTATATCCATGAAATCGTCTGTGAAATGTTTTAAATGAATTTTTCCCGCATAATAGACAAGTCATGCACGAAGTGACGGCCTTATTTTTAATAAAAAAATTGGGTAGTTACAGTCGCATATTCCCCAAAACTTGGTAGTGGAAATGATGGAATTTAACTCGAACTACAATTTGAATATATTTCTAGAGACCCGAAGAAAACGACCACAAAGATTTGTGAAACTACAATCAATTTTAGGTTATGAATCTCATAAATAAATAAGGGGAATGACCGGTGTTAGATGAATAGGACTCTCCACAATAGTATGATATTGTCCCCTTTAAGTATAAGCTCTCATGGCTTTGCTTTGAGCTTCCTCAACAGGCCTCGTATGAATGGAGATAGTATTCCTTGATTATAAATCTATGATTATTTCCTAAATTAGCCGATGTGGAACTTTATCACGCGAGAACAGAAAGGGTGAGAGTTAGTTTAAGGCAGCTTGCCGGTTGAGGAAGGAAGAAGGGACTTGGATTTGTCAAAGGGAGAAGGCAACAAAGGTTGAAGACCAAAACCCACACTCGTTGGGAGAACTTGAGCTCTAGATACACGGGCGTTTGTCTGCTACTTCGGATGGAAACAAGCCAAAGCGAAAAGTCGAACGAAGGGAAAACACCAATGAATGTTCATGGATTTTGAGAGCTTCTACTGTTAGATTCGTACCCTACTCTTTATAGGTTGACCCAATTTTAGTTGCTATAGGTTCGTAAAAGGATGGATCTAAACTTTGCTGCACTGGAGTTTTGAATGGTACCATGAAGGGAGAGTGCGAGAAAGGAAGGAGGAGCTTGAGGTGTGAGGGAAAGAGGAAGAAGAAGAAAAGAGAAGATATTGTGGAAGAAGAAGTAAAGGGAAGAAGAAAAAGAAGCAAAAAGAAGAAATGGAGGAAGAATGTTCTTAGCTATGCTCGTCGTATGCATGAAAGTATGATATGAGAAATATGTAAAGAAATTTGAGACTGAAATGAGTTGGTTTTATAGATGTAAGAGCACGTTAAATGATATGATGCACATTTATCAAGGAATGAACTATTGAGGTATGATGTGACGGAAATTGAGACCATGCCTTTAATATGATATAATTCATGTTATAGGAAACATATTATATATGTTTGAGCATAGAATGAGCTTAGAGGACATATGTTGAATGTCATTATGTATGTTTATTAAAACGCGTACGCACTATTTTATGAACGGAAATTCATGACTAGGTATCCATATTTAGATCGCTATGCTATGTCTCTATTTCATATGTTTATGATATATGCGATTATACGGGGACGATCAAAGGTTCGCAAACTAACCTCTAATCGTGAACTTGACTCGATTGTCACAGGTCTAGATAATCATAGAACTAGCTTATGATATTTTATATTTATGATTGTACCTTGTGGAGACTACTATGAAATTTTCCAATTTGCTTCCAGAGTGAGCATGTCACGAGCGGCATGGGTCTACAACTGTAGCCCAGGAAGAGCCTATACAAGGGAACGAATGAACAAGATCAATAAGACATAATAACGAAATATGAACTAATAGCAAGCTGGAGTATATTTTATATACTCATTCTTGCTGCTTCAACTTTCATTTATGGTAGAGTTTGATGTAGCCGTCGAGGTAGAGGCACACGTGGGCTGTTGACTTGAGAGAGTCCCATCACATTTGAGTTTGGAGTTCCATTGTACTTACCTTTAAATCGTGTATTTCATTTATTTTAAATAGTTTGATCTTGAAATGATGTATTTTAGTGGTCTCTTTTGTTTCTTTATAAAAGTAAAATTTTCATCACTATTTTAATCAAATTTCAAAGTGCATGCACGTGTTGAATTGTTTTAAATTTTATGCATTTTTCTTATTTTTATTTCAATGAGTCAGTCTGTGACTCGAGTCTCTCGAAAAGCAGGTCGTTACAGATTGGTATCGGAGCTCTAAATTGATAGGTTGTCTAGATAGAGTTTTAGAGTTCTCTATACCTCGGCTCGACTACGCCCCATCGTGATGAAGTAAGTGCAGTGAGCATGAGACTTGTATTGATTGATTTATCCATGTATCTAGACTGATTATCATTTGTGAAAAATAGAATTACAGAAATGCCCTTGAATGAGAATAGATGATGCATGTCCATTAAATGATTTCTGTTGCACTAGAATGGTGGACGAGAAATTTTAATATGTGATCCGATGCTAGATGAACATTATCTTCCTATTGAGCATGTTTAAATTGTATGATTAAATTATATGTTAGATTCAAGAAAATGTATGTATGAATTACCTATGCTTACTTGATCGATAGGATTATCCCTTTATTAAACTTGCATGAATGTTTAGATCATGATTTTTGTGCACTAGGATCAATAGAATGTATACCTAATAAATCATGCATGAATAAGAGTGAGTAGGGCGGTAGAACCAGAGTGGTTATGCAACGTCTTAGGTCAATACGTTTCTAGTAAAATAGGCACCCTGAGATCGTGAGCGGAGATCAAAGACCTAGGTGTACCTCAATATTTGGCTTAGCCATGAGGAGCTAACCCCGAGCGGCCTAGAAACACATGTTGTGACCTAAACCGCATAGATGCCTTAGAACCTAATATATATCCACGACACCCAAGGCGAACTACAAAAACATATAAGATCGATGGTAACGCAAATGGAACTATTTTGGGAGTCACTATGTGAAGAGTATATCCTGTCTTGATACGGGATGAGGGACTACGAGAGTAGACGATATAAGGAGTGACCACTTTATGTATGATAACCGGCCTTGAGAGAGGATGAGGGACTACATAAGTAGGTGGCATGAGATGTTGCTAATGTATGTACAATAACCCGCATTGAGAGGAGACGAGAGACTACATAAGTAGATAACATGAAGAATCATTATTGTGTGTATGATAACCTGCCTTGAGAGGAGACGAGGGACTAAATAGGTAGTTTGATTGAGAATATACTATTATGTGTAGACAAACCCGCCTGAGAGTGGACAAGAAACTACATAAGTAGTATTTTCAGAAGCTACTATTGTGTGTGGAGGAAACCCACTATGACATGAGACGAGGAACTACACAAATAGATTAGCTTATGTGGTGTAAGGTAGCTTGAAGGGGATATCTGAACTAGGCAGTAACTTGAAGGGGATATCTGAACTAGGCCTGAACTTCTTAGAACCCTATGACAAGCTTAAGGAAACATATTAGGTTAAGGATGCGATGAGAGCGTACAGTTAGGGTGCTTACGAAGTATTTTATACTCACCCCTTTCCCTTTTTCCTTTTTAGGTATCAGTCAAGGTGGGGAGGTGATCGGGAGCTACACTATCACAGAGGGGCGTTGACTAGGAGCGTCAATATATATATATATATATATATATATATATATATATATATATATATATATTTTGTTGCCTTTGTATTGGTTTCGTGTACCCTTTCCCATTTGTAAATGTCTCGAACAATACCTATTTTTTCCCTATTGTTTTATATTTTTGCAATGGTATTGTTTGATTTTAAATCGTGTGTAATTTTATCGTACTTTTAACTGTTTGTATTCTTTTTTCATTTTCTTTTTCTTTTCGTCTGAGTTCGATTTCTCAAAGCCTCGAAAATCTGTTTGTGATAGATTAAGAAGCCATAGTTTGAGCGGTTTACATGTTGACCTAGGTCAGAACGTTTCTAATAGACCTAGCACCNAAGAAGAAAAAGAAGCAAAAAGAAGAAATGGAGGAAGAATGTTCTTAGCTATGCTCGTCGTATGCATGAAAGTATGATATGAGAAATATGTAAAGAAATTTGAGACTGAAATGAGTTGGTTTTATAGATGTAAGAGCACGTTAAATGATATGATGCACATTTATCAAGGAATGAACTATTGAGGTATGATGTGACGGAAATTGAGACCATGCCTTTAATATGATATAATTCATGTTATAGGAAACATATTATATATGTTTGAGCATAGAATGAGCTTAGAGGACATATGTTGAATGTCATTATGTATGTTTATTAAAACGCGTACGCACTATTTTATGAACGGAAATTCATGACTAGGTATCCATATTTAGATCGCTATGCTATGTCTCTATTTCATATGTTTATGATATATGCGATTATACGGGGACGATCAAAGGTTCGCAAACTAACCTCTAATCGTGAACTTGACTCGATTGTCACAGGTCTAGATAATCATAGAACTAGCTTATGATATTTTATATTTATGATTGTACCTTGTGGAGACTACTATGAAATTTTCCAATTTGCTTCCAGAGTGAGCATGTCACGAGCGGCATGGGTCTACAACTGTAGCCCAGGAAGAGCCTATACAAGGGAACGAATGAACAAGATCAATAAGACATAATAACGAAATATGAACTAATAGCAAGCTGGAGTATATTTTATATACTCATTCTTGCTGCTTCAACTTTCATTTATGGTAGAGTTTGATGTAGCCGTCGAGGTAGAGGCACACGTGGGCTGTTGACTTGAGAGAGTCCCATCACATTTGAGTTTGGAGTTCCATTGTACTTACCTTTAAATCGTGTATTTCATTTATTTTAAATAGTTTGATCTTGAAATGATGTATTTTAGTGGTCTCTTTTGTTTCTTTATAAAAGTAAAATTTTCATCACTATTTTAATCAAATTTCAAAGTGCATGCACGTGTTGAATTGTTTTAAATTTTATGCATTTTTCTTATTTTTATTTCAATGAGTCAGTCTGTGACTCGAGTCTCTCGAAAAGCAGGTCGTTACAGATTGGTATCGGAGCTCTAAATTGATAGGTTGTCTAGATAGAGTTTTAGAGTTCTCTATACCTCGGCTCGACTACGCCCCATCGTGATGAAGTAAGTGCAGTGAGCATGAGACTTGTATTGATTGATTTATCCATGTATCTAGACTGATTATCATTTGTGAAAAATAGAATTACAGAAATGCCCTTGAATGAGAATAGATGATGCATGTCCATTAAATGATTTCTGTTGCACTAGAATGGTGGACGAGAAATTTTAATATGTGATCCGATGCTAGATGAACATTATCTTCCTATTGAGCATGTTTAAATTGTATGATTAAATTATATGTTAGATTCAAGAAAATGTATGTATGAATTACCTATGCTTACTTGATCGATAGGATTATCCCTTTATTAAACTTGCATGAATGTTTAGATCATGATTTTTGTGCACTAGGATCAATAGAATGTATACCTAATAAATCATGCATGAATAAGAGTGAGTAGGGCGGTAGAACCAGAGTGGTTATGCAACGTCTTAGGTCAATACGTTTCTAGTAAAATAGGCACCCTGAGATCGTGAGCGGAGATCAAAGACCTAGGTGTACCTCAATATTTGGCTTAGCCATGAGGAGCTAACCCCGAGCGGCCTAGAAACACATGTTGTGACCTAAACCGCATAGATGCCTTAGAACCTAATATATATCCACGACACCCAAGGCGAACTACAAAAACATATAAGATCGATGGTAACGCAAATGGAACTATTTTGGGAGTCACTATGTGAAGAGTATATCCTGTCTTGATACGGGATGAGGGACTACGAGAGTAGACGATATAAGGAGTGACCACTTTATGTATGATAACCGGCCTTGAGAGAGGATGAGGGACTACATAAGTAGGTGGCATGAGATGTTGCTAATGTATGTACAATAACCCGCATTGAGAGGAGACGAGAGACTACATAAGTAGATAACATGAAGAATCATTATTGTGTGTATGATAACCTGCCTTGAGAGGAGACGAGGGACTAAATAGGTAGTTTGATTGAGAATATACTATTATGTGTAGACAAACCCGCCTGAGAGTGGACAAGAAACTACATAAGTAGTATTTTCAGAAGCTACTATTGTGTGTGGAGGAAACCCACTATGACATGAGACGAGGAACTACACAAATAGATTAGCTTATGTGGTGTAAGGTAGCTTGAAGGGGATATCTGAACTAGGCAGTAACTTGAAGGGGATATCTGAACTAGGCCTGAACTTCTTAGAACCCTATGACAAGCTTAAGGAAACATATTAGGTTAAGGATGCGATGAGAGCGTACAGTTAGGGTGCTTACGAAGTATTTTATACTCACCCCTTTCCCTTTTTCCTTTTTAGGTATCAGTCAAGGTGGGGAGGTGATCGGGAGCTACACTATCACAGAGGGGCGTTGACTAGGAGCGTCAATATACATATATATATATATATATATATATATATATATATATATATATATTTTGTTGCCTTTGTATTGGTTTCGTGTACCCTTTCCCATTTGTAAATGTCTCGAACAATACCTATTTTTTCCCTATTGTTTTATATTTTTGCAATGGTATTGTTTGATTTTAAATCGTGTGTAATTTTATCGTACTTTTAACTGTTTGTATTCTTTTTTCATTTTCTTTTTCTTTTCGTCTGAGTTCGATTTCTCAAAGCCTCGAAAATCTGTTTGTGATAGATTAAGAAGCCATAGTTTGAGCGGTTTACATGTTGACCTAGGTCAGAACGTTTCTAATAGACCTAGCACCTTAAGATCGTGAGTGACAATACGAGTTCTAGACATGAGTGCACCTAGGGATCAGATTACTCTAAGGTATTAACCTTGAGTGTCTATGAAACATGAGATGTAGATTAAATCGCCTAGATGCCTCTAAGGGCCTATTAACCCTCCACGACATCTAAGTACAATTAAGGAATCTAAACAAAATCGTCAGGTCACTTCTAATTGTGTGTAGTCAAGTCAAGGCTGACATCGCAATCTGGTTTAACTTGGGACTACATAGGTAGTTAGCTCAAAAAGTGGACGTCTATTGAGTGTAAGAGTTTTCACGTGCTACTTCTTTCTAAGGAAAGATAAGGTACACCTATATTGATGACGATATTGCTGTGAAAAACATAGAACCAAAACTAGGATAATTGCATTTACTTTTAAATCGTAGCCCTTAAGTTAAATCATAGCGTTTTTGTAATAACTCGTATAGCTGACATTAAATGAAGAAAAGCGAGGTGTACCAACATTTTGGGTAAAGAAAAAAAAAAAAAAAAATTTATGACAAGAATTTGAAAAGGCAGGGCTGACACAAAGAGGGTAGGGGGTTGAACCAAAATGTTTGAAATCAAAGGGAAAACGTCAAGTACTTCGTTGGAGTCAAGCAACCATNTGTCTCTATTTCATATGTTTATGATATATGCGATTATACGGGGACGATCAAAGGTTCGCAAACTAACCTCTAATCGTGAACTTGACTCGATTGTCACAGGTCTAGATAATCATAGAACTAGCTTATGATATTTTATATTTATGATTGTACCTTGTGGAGACTACTATGAAATTTTCCAATTTGCTTCCAGAGTGAGCATGTCACGAGCGGCATGGGTCTACAACTGTAGCCCAGGAAGAGCCTATACAAGGGAACGAATGAACAAGATCAATAAGACATAATAACGAAATATGAACTAATAGCAAGCTGGAGTATATTTTATATACTCATTCTTGCTGCTTCAACTTTCATTTATGGTAGAGTTTGATGTAGCCGTCGAGGTAGAGGCACACGTGGGCTGTTGACTTGAGAGAGTCCCATCACATTTGAGTTTGGAGTTCCATTGTACTTACCTTTAAATCGTGTATTTCATTTATTTTAAATAGTTTGATCTTGAAATGATGTATTTTAGTGGTCTCTTTTGTTTCTTTATAAAAGTAAAATTTTCATCACTATTTTAATCAAATTTCAAAGTGCATGCACGTGTTGAATTGTTTTAAATTTTATGCATTTTTCTTATTTTTATTTCAATGAGTCAGTCTGTGACTCGAGTCTCTCGAAAAGCAGGTCGTTACAGATTGGTATCGGAGCTCTAAATTGATAGGTTGTCTAGATAGAGTTTTAGAGTTCTCTATACCTCGGCTCGACTACGCCCCATCGTGATGAAGTAAGTGCAGTGAGCATGAGACTTGTATTGATTGATTTATCCATGTATCTAGACTGATTATCATTTGTGAAAAATAGAATTACAGAAATGCCCTTGAATGAGAATAGATGATGCATGTCCATTAAATGATTTCTGTTGCACTAGAATGGTGGACGAGAAATTTTAATATGTGATCCGATGCTAGATGAACATTATCTTCCTATTGAGCATGTTTAAATTGTATGATTAAATTATATGTTAGATTCAAGAAAATGTATGTATGAATTACCTATGCTTACTTGATCGATAGGATTATCCCTTTATTAAACTTGCATGAATGTTTAGATCATGATTTTTGTGCACTAGGATCAATAGAATGTATACCTAATAAATCATGCATGAATAAGAGTGAGTAGGGCGGTAGAACCAGAGTGGTTATGCAACGTCTTAGGTCAATACGTTTCTAGTAAAATAGGCACCCTGAGATCGTGAGCGGAGATCAAAGACCTAGGTGTACCTCAATATTTGGCTTAGCCATGAGGAGCTAACCCCGAGCGGCCTAGAAACACATGTTGTGACCTAAACCGCATAGATGCCTTAGAACCTAATATATATCCACGACACCCAAGGCGAACTACAAAAACATATAAGATCGATGGTAACGCAAATGGAACTATTTTGGGAGTCACTATGTGAAGAGTATATCCTGTCTTGATACGGGATGAGGGACTACGAGAGTAGACGATATAAGGAGTGACCACTTTATGTATGATAACCGGCCTTGAGAGAGGATGAGGGACTACATAAGTAGGTGGCATGAGATGTTGCTAATGTATGTACAATAACCCGCATTGAGAGGAGACGAGAGACTACATAAGTAGATAACATGAAGAATCATTATTGTGTGTATGATAACCTGCCTTGAGAGGAGACGAGGGACTAAATAGGTAGTTTGATTGAGAATATACTATTATGTGTAGACAAACCCGCCTGAGAGTGGACAAGAAACTACATAAGTAGTATTTTCAGAAGCTACTATTGTGTGTGGAGGAAACCCACTATGACATGAGACGAGGAACTACACAAATAGATTAGCTTATGTGGTGTAAGGTAGCTTGAAGGGGATATCTGAACTAGGCAGTAACTTGAAGGGGATATCTGAACTAGGCCTGAACTTCTTAGAACCCTATGACAAGCTTAAGGAAACATATTAGGTTAAGGATGCGATGAGAGCGTACAGTTAGGGTGCTTACGAAGTATTTTATACTCACCCCTTTCCCTTTTTCCTTTTTAGGTATCAGTCAAGGTGGGGAGGTGATCGGGAGCTACACTATCACAGAGGGGCGTTGACTAGGAGCGTCAATATACATATATATATATATATATATATATATATATATATATATATATATTTTTTTGCCTTTGTATTGGTTTCGTGTACCCTTTCCCATTTGTAAATGTCTCGAACAATACCTATTTTTTCCCTATTGTTTTATATTTTTGCAATGGTATTGTTTGATTTTAAATCGTGTGTAATTTTATCGTACTTTTAACTGTTTGTATTCTTTTTTCATTTTCTTTTTCTTTTCGTCTGAGTTCGATTTCTCAAAGCCTCGAAAATCTGTTTGTGATAGATTAAGAAGCCATAGTTTGAGCGGTTTACATGTTGACCTAGGTCAGAACGTTTCTAATAGACCTAGCACCTTAAGATCGTGAGTGACAATACGAGTTCTAGACATGAGTGCACCTAGGGATCAGATTACTCTAAGGTATTAACCTTGAGTGTCTATGAAACATGAGATGTAGATTAAATCGCCTAGATGCCTCTAAGGGCCTATTAACCCTCCACGACATCTAAGTACAATTAAGGAATCTAAACAAAATCGTCAGGTCACTTCTAATTGTGTGTAGTCAAGTCAAGGCTGACATCGCAATCTGGTTTAACTTGGGACTACATAGGTAGTTAGCTCAAAAAGTGGACGTCTATTGAGTGTAAGAGTTTTCACGTGCTACTTCTTTCTAAGGAAAGATAAGGTACACCTATATTGATGACGATATTGCTGTGAAAAACATAGAACCAAAACTAGGATAATTGCATTTACTTTTAAATCGTAGCCCTTAAGTTAAATCATAGCGTTTTTGTAATAACTCGTATAGCTGACATTAAATGAAGAAAAGCGAGGTGTACCAACATTTTGGGTAAAAAAAAAAAAAAAAAAAAATTTATGACAAGAATTTGAAAAGGCAGGGCTGACACAAAGAGGGTAGGGGGTTGAACCAAAATGTTTGAAATCAAAGGGAAAACGTCAAGTACTTCGTTGGAGTCAAGCAACCATACGGGAGAAAATACCACCGAGGCCATAAGCTTGCAAGGAACTACCATTGCTTGTAAACAAAGTCAGACAATCGAGGGTCGAAGAAGAGGAAAAAAGGAAGGTTGGCAAGTGTCGGACAAGCTGAAGAAGTGAAGGAAAGTCTAGGGGAGGAAGGAGCTGATCGCTGGATTTAACCGACTGTGGGACCAAATCGACCCACTGTACCAAACCGCCCTGCCAAAATCGCACTGACCCGTCGACCGACCCTACTCGCCTAGTGATCCAAAAGTCAACACTGGCCCGACCCGACCCATCTAGCTGACTTCGACTTACTACCCAAACCAGACCCGAAGGTAAACATGACCCAAGGTTCAGAGACCCAATTCTCGCAAATTTGCATCGTTTGACTCGAATTCTACCCAACTTCTATAGTTTTAATATATTTTCTTAATGTAGGACCTAATTGAAGATCTTTGAAGAAATTGAAAATTTGTTGAAGACCCGGAACAAGCTCGGGAAGACTACAACAAGTAAGTAACCGCATGGAGCAAGTTTCTAAGAAATGCTTGTAGGAGTCGGTTTGGAGTATGGGCAAACGATCTTGTATTACACTTAGGATTTTGGTTAACATTAGTTTCATGTGTGTTGTACTTTGATATCGTGAATGATTATACCTTGATTATAGTTAGGGTTATATAGCTTCCGCATGCATAAATGTAAAATTCTCTAATAGGCGTTTGGGTTTATGTGTTTCCTAGGATGTCAAGGTAGATTGTTAGTTCTTGATTTACATGATGAGTATGATGTAAGATTTGATACTTTGTTCTGCTTTGATTTAGGGTTTGGATAGGCCATTATTGCCCATTTGTGAATTGGACCATTTGCTATGCGCTAGATAGCGTGAATTATTAATTTCATAGATTATGAGTTACCGTCTTTTAGTTGTCACCTATAGTGGATATGGGTGGCCATAGTGAGNTTTATTAAACTTGCATGAATGTTTAGATCATGATTTTTGTGCACTAGGATCAATAGAATGTATACCTAATAAATCATGCATGAATAAGAGTGAGTAGGGCGGTAGAACCAGAGTGGTTATGCAACGTCTTAGGTCAATACGTTTCTAGTAAAATAGGCACCCTGAGATCGTGAGCGGAGATCAAAGACCTAGGTGTACCTCAATATTTGGCTTAGCCATGAGGAGCTAACCCCGAGCGGCCTAGAAACACATGTTGTGACCTAAACCGCATAGATGCCTTAGAACCTAATATATATCCACGACACCCAAGGCGAACTACAAAAACATATAAGATCGATGGTAACGCAAATGGAACTATTTTGGGAGTCACTATGTGAAGAGTATATCCTGTCTTGATACGGGATGAGGGACTACGAGAGTAGACGATATAAGGAGTGACCACTTTATGTATGATAACCGGCCTTGAGAGAGGATGAGGGACTACATAAGTAGGTGGCATGAGATGTTGCTAATGTATGTACAATAACCCGCATTGAGAGGAGACGAGAGACTACATAAGTAGATAACATGAAGAATCATTATTGTGTGTATGATAACCTGCCTTGAGAGGAGACGAGGGACTAAATAGGTAGTTTGATTGAGAATATACTATTATGTGTAGACAAACCCGCCTGAGAGTGGACAAGAAACTACATAAGTAGTATTTTCAGAAGCTACTATTGTGTGTGGAGGAAACCCACTATGACATGAGACGAGGAACTACACAAATAGATTAGCTTATGTGGTGTAAGGTAGCTTGAAGGGGATATCTGAACTAGGCAGTAACTTGAAGGGGATATCTGAACTAGGCCTGAACTTCTTAGAACCCTATGACAAGCTTAAGGAAACATATTAGGTTAAGGATGCGATGAGAGCGTACAGTTAGGGTGCTTACGAAGTATTTTATACTCACCCCTTTCCCTTTTTCCTTTTTAGGTATCAGTCAAGGTGGGGAGGTGATCGGGAGCTACACTATCACAGAGGGGCGTTGACTAGGAGCGTCAATATACATATATATATATATATATATATATATATATATATATATATATATTTTTTTGCCTTTGTATTGGTTTCGTGTACCCTTTCCCATTTGTAAATGTCTCGAACAATACCTATTTTTTCCCTATTGTTTTATATTTTTGCAATGGTATTGTTTGATTTTAAATCGTGTGTAATTTTATCGTACTTTTAACTGTTTGTATTCTTTTTTCATTTTCTTTTTCTTTTCGTCTGAGTTCGATTTCTCAAAGCCTCGAAAATCTGTTTGTGATAGATTAAGAAGCCATAGTTTGAGCGGTTTACATGTTGACCTAGGTCAGAACGTTTCTAATAGACCTAGCACCTTAAGATCGTGAGTGACAATACGAGTTCTAGACATGAGTGCACCTAGGGATCAGATTACTCTAAGGTATTAACCTTGAGTGTCTATGAAACATGAGATGTAGATTAAATCGCCTAGATGCCTCTAAGGGCCTATTAACCCTCCACGACATCTAAGTACAATTAAGGAATCTAAACAAAATCGTCAGGTCACTTCTAATTGTGTGTAGTCAAGTCAAGGCTGACATCGCAATCTGGTTTAACTTGGGACTACATAGGTAGTTAGCTCAAAAAGTGGACGTCTATTGAGTGTAAGAGTTTTCACGTGCTACTTCTTTCTAAGGAAAGATAAGGTACACCTATATTGATGACGATATTGCTGTGAAAAACATAGAACCAAAACTAGGATAATTGCATTTACTTTTAAATCGTAGCCCTTAAGTTAAATCATAGCGTTTTTGTAATAACTCGTATAGCTGACATTAAATGAAGAAAAGCGAGGTGTACCAACATTTTGGGTAAAAAAAAAAAAAAAAAAAAATTTATGACAAGAATTTGAAAAGGCAGGGCTGACACAAAGAGGGTAGGGGGTTGAACCAAAATGTTTGAAATCAAAGGGAAAACGTCAAGTACTTCGTTGGAGTCAAGCAACCATACGGGAGAAAATACCACCGAGGCCATAAGCTTGCAAGGAACTACCATTGCTTGTAAACAAAGTCAGACAATCGAGGGTCGAAGAAGAGGAAAAAAGGAAGGTTGGCAAGTGTCGGACAAGCTGAAGAAGTGAAGGAAAGTCTAGGGGAGGAAGGAGCTGATCGCTGGATTTAACCGACTGTGGGACCAAATCGACCCACTGTACCAAACCGCCCTGCCAAAATCGCACTGACCCGTCGACCGACCCTACTCGCCTAGTGATCCAAAAGTCAACACTGGCCCGACCCGACCCATCTAGCTGACTTCGACTTACTACCCAAACCAGACCCGAAGGTAAACATGACCCAAGGTTCAGAGACCCAATTCTCGCAAATTTGCATCGTTTGACTCGAATTCTACCCAACTTCTATAGTTTTAATATATTTTCTTAATGTAGGACCTAATTGAAGATCTTTGAAGAAATTGAAAATTTGTTGAAGACCCGGAACAAGCTCGGGAAGACTACAACAAGTAAGTAACCGCATGGAGCAAGTTTCTAAGAAATGCTTGTAGGAGTCGGTTTGGAGTATGGGCAAACGATCTTGTATTACACTTAGGATTTTGGTTAACATTAGTTTCATGTGTGTTGTACTTTGATATCGTGAATGATTATACCTTGATTATAGTTAGGGTTATATAGCTTCCGCATGCATAAATGTAAAATTCTCTAATAGGCGTTTGGGTTTATGTGTTTCCTAGGATGTCAAGGTAGATTGTTAGTTCTTGATTTACATGATGAGTATGATGTAAGATTTGATACTTTGTTCTGCTTTGATTTAGGGTTTGGATAGGCCATTATTGCCCATTTGTGAATTGGACCATTTGCTATGCGCTAGATAGCGTGAATTATTAATTTCATAGATTATGAGTTACCGTCTTTTAGTTGTCACCTATAGTGGATATGGGTGGCCATAGTGAGTATACTACTGTAATACTACGTCAGGGGTGCCTAGTGGGGAGAGCCATGACCTTTTACTGATCTAACCCCGATAGGGGTGTAAGATAGGTAGTTTACTGACCCAGCCTGGCGGGGTGTAGTGGCAGGTAGTTATTGATTCTCAGGAACAGATAGTTGATGTCAGACACGACTAGGCGGAATACACTGATTTGAGCTCAGTAGATAGTTAGGTATGGAATAAAATCCATATCAATGAGAATCCAAAGGGTCTTCTTTTGAGACCACAGTAGACTTTGCTAGAGATAGATTCGAGCACATAGCCAAAGATTTCGTGAATAGGATTTGTTGGGTTTTATGTCCTAAAATTCATAGTTTGTAAATAAAATCATATTCTGGTTCCAATAAAGTTATTATTGATGTTTATTCGGTAAAGATTGTTATTGAATAAAGTAAATTTTACGATTATTAATCTAAATCCAATAAACTAAGAACACTCTGGCTATAGTATGATTACTTGAACTATGTAGAGACATAAAAGTGAATCAAGTTCAAGTATATAGTCAAAATGATCTACAGTACAGGGATAAGGCTAAGTACCTTATTTTGGGGACACTATGGATGCGGCCCACTTTTGTATATGATATAAACAATGTGATCACTAAATTGTACATGTGGAGACATGTGAGTGGGGGCGTCCTATGCAATGAGTATTGCATAAGATCGGACCATGAAGAAAACCACTCTCACTTTATAATGTCGTTTAAATATATATATATATATATATATATATATATATATATATATATATTTTGTTGCCTTTGTATTGGTTTCGTGTACCCTTTCCCATTTGTAAATGTCTCGAACAATACCTATTTTTTCCCTATTGTTTTATATTTTTGCAATGGTATTGTTTGATTTTAAATCGTGTGTAATTTTATCGTACTTTTAACTGTTTGTATTCTTTTTTCATTTTCTTTTTCTTTTCGTCTGAGTTCGATTTCTCAAAGCCTCGAAAATCTGTTTGTGATAGATTAAGAAGCCATAGTTTGAGCGGTTTACATGTTGACCTAGGTCAGAACGTTTCTAATAGACCTAGCACCTTAAGATCGTGAGTGACAATACGAGTTCTAGACATGAGTGCACCTAGGGATCAGATTACTCTAAGGTATTAACCTTGAGTGTCTATGAAACATGAGATGTAGATTAAATCGCCTAGATGCCTCTAAGGGCCTATTAACCCTCCACGACATCTAAGTACAATTAAGGAATCTAAACAAAATCGTCAGGTCACTTCTAATTGTGTGTAGTCAAGTCAAGGCTGACATCGCAATCTGGTTTAACTTGGGACTACATAGGTAGTTAGCTCAAAAAGTGGACGTCTATTGAGTGTAAGAGTTTTCACGTGCTACTTCTTTCTAAGGAAAGATAAGGTACACCTATATTGATGACGATATTGCTGTGAAAAACATAGAACCAAAACTAGGATAATTGCATTTACTTTTAAATCGTAGCCCTTAAGTTAAATCATAGCGTTTTTGTAATAACTCGTATAGCTGACATTAAATGAAGAAAAGCGAGGTGTACCAACATTTTGGGTAAAGAAAAAAAAAAAAAAAAATTTATGACAAGAATTTGAAAAGGCAGGGCTGACACAAAGAGGGTAGGGGGTTGAACCAAAATGTTTGAAATCAAAGGGAAAACGTCAAGTACTTCGTTGGAGTCAAGCAACCATACGGGAGAAAATACCACCGAGGCCATAAGCTTGCAAGGAACTACCATTGCTTGTAAACAAAGTCAGACAATCGAGGGTCGAAGAAGAGGAAAAAAGGAAGGTTGGCAAGTGTCGGACAAGCTGAAGAAGTGAAGGAAAGTCTAGGGGAGGAAGGAGCTGATCGCTGGATTTAACCGACTGTGGGACCAAATCGACCCACTGTACCAAACCGCCCTGCCAAAATCGCACTGACCCGTCGACCGACCCTACTCGCCTAGTGATCCAAAAGTCAACACTGGCCCGACCCGACCCATCTAGCTGACTTCGACTTACTACCCAAACCAGACCCGAAGGTAAACATGACCCAAGGTTCAGAGACCCAATTCTCGCAAATTTGCATCGTTTGACTCGAATTCTACCCAACTTCTATAGTTTTAATATATTTTCTTAATGTAGGACCTAATTGAAGATCTTTGAAGAAATTGAAAATTTGTTGAAGACCCGGAACAAGCTCGGGAAGACTACAACAAGTAAGTAACCGCATGGAGCAAGTTTCTAAGAAATGCTTGTAGGAGTCGGTTTGGAGTATGGGCAAACGATCTTGTATTACACTTAGGATTTTGGTTAACATTAGTTTCATGTGTGTTGTACTTTGATATCGTGAATGATTATACCTTGATTATAGTTAGGGTTATATAGCTTCCGCATGCATAAATGTAAAATTCTCTAATAGGCGTTTGGGTTTATGTGTTTCCTAGGATGTCAAGGTAGATTGTTAGTTCTTGATTTACATGATGAGTATGATGTAAGATTTGATACTTTGTTCTGCTTTGATTTAGGGTTTGGATAGGCCATTATTGCCCATTTGTGAATTGGACCATTTGCTATGCGCTAGATAGCGTGAATTATTAATTTCATAGATTATGAGTTACCGTCTTTTAGTTGTCACCTATAGTGGATATGGGTGGCCATAGTGAGTATACTACTGTAATACTACGTCAGGGGTGCCTAGTGGGGAGAGCCATGACCTTTTACTGATCTAACCCCGATAGGGGTGTAAGATAGGTAGTTTACTGACCCAGCCTGGCGGGGTGTAGTGGCAGGTAGTTATTGATTCTCAGGAACAGATAGTTGATGTCAGACACGACTAGGCGGAATACACTGATTTGAGCTCAGTAGATAGTTAGGTATGGAATAAAATCCATATCAATGAGAATCCAAAGGGTCTTCTTTTGAGACCACAGTAGACTTTGCTAGAGATAGATTCGAGCACATAGCCAAAGATTTCGTGAATAGGATTTGTTGGGTTTTATGTCCTAAAATTCATAGTTTGTAAATAAAATCATATTCTGGTTCCAATAAAGTTATTATTGATGTTTATTCGGTAAAGATTGTTATTGAATAAAGTAAATTTTACGATTATTAATCTAAATCCAATAAACTAAGAACACTCTGGCTATAGTATGATTACTTGAACTATGTAGAGACATAAAAGTGAATCAAGTTCAAGTATATAGTCAAAATGATCTACAGTACAGGGATAAGGCTGAGTACCTTATTCTGGGGACACTATGGATGCGGCCCACTTTTGTATATGATATAAACAATGTGATCACTAAATTGTACATGTGGAGACATGTGAGTGGGGGCGTCCTATGCAATAAGTATTGCGTAAGATCGGACCATGAAGAAAACCACTCTCACTTTATAATGTCGTTTACTGTTGAGACTAATTTTTTTCATTCAATGACCTAGGTAACTCAATCTTAATCCTGAGCTAACTATGAACTCCTGTTTATTCGAAATTATCCTTAGATTTGCATGGGTGAGAGTGGCCCGAGTTCGCCGACTCAATAAGCCTCCCATTTCAAGGGTAAGACTGGGTGAATAGCTCCATATAGGATGTAAGATGAAATTCACTTCTACCCTCTTTTAGGGATAGTAGAGAGGTTGGTCCCTTAAGTACCGACTCCAAGTCTTGAACAAGGGGCCCCACCCTCTCATTGGCCCAAGAGGGATTCAGTTTGGTGGTTAGACCACAAACCAATTGTTCATTAGGATCAGTGGGACTTAAGGAACAAGAAGTAACTTTAGGGGTAAAATGGTAAATTGACCTAGCTCTAGTTACGAACAACCTGTGAAGAATCGACTTACTAATCATGATTATATCAAATGGACAAAAATATATCTACAGTGAGGGGAGTGCAACTACTAGGCTATAGTGAAGTGTCCTAGTAGTTAACGAATGTTGGTTAACAAGGTTAATTAGTTTAGCCAGTTAATCTCAGATCGTTGGAGCCCATGATCTGTAGGTCCATTAGGTCCCCCTACTAGCTCATATCGGACTAAACCTTAGAACAATGTGACGAGTGAGTTCGAAGTGTTTGAATTCAAATTAGAGAATATACGCTAAATATATACGATATATTTAACATTTTGTTTTAATTATGAATTAAACAAAAATAGAGAATTGAAGATATTTAAATAAGATTTAAATATTTTAATTATGAATAGGGATTCATAATCAACTTGTTTCAGAATTGATTGAGATTGACATTTGATTTAATGTTAAATATTAATTAAATTATTTAATTAATCATTTAATATTATTTTGATTTGAAATTAATTATTTAAATTAATTGTTGAATTAAAATAAAGGAAGTAAAAAAGGTTTGCTTCACTTAATGGAAAAATCTATGTTTGAGTTAGTAGAATATTGAGTGTCAATATATAGTTTAACCAAACTTGCATGTTTGTTTGTCACGTAATCCCACAAATTTGAGTAGAATTTTGAGTGTCAAAATTTGGGCTAACCAAACTTGAATGTTTGCCAAATAAACCCCACAAATTTGAGTGGAATTTTGAGTGTCAAAATTTGGTTAACTCAAGCTTGGATGCTTGGCACATAATCCCACAAATTTGAGTGAAATTTTGAGTGTCAAAATTTGTTAATCTCAAATTTGCCCAAATATGACACTATAAATAAAACATGTAAATTCTTCTTGAAAAAACTTTGAGAAAATCTCTCAAAACTCTCTCTTTGCATATACTAAATTCCAATCAAGTTTAGTCACTCATCGGATTTTGCAATTTCGTTCTAAGGCCGGAGAATAGTAGGGAAGACACTAGTGGTGGTTCGAAACAGGTTCGTGAGGAAAAATGAATTTGAACTACAAAAGGTTAGTATTCAAACTCATTGAGTTTTAATGCTTTTGAACATGCTAACTAATTTAATATAATTGATGTACAAGATCCAAATTGCTTCCGCACGTGTTATAGTAACACCATCAGGATTAAGTCCGACAAGAGCCTACAAGTAGGTTGCTTACGGTGTATTTTTATACTCATTCCATGTTATTGCTATTTTTTTCAAGTGTTAAGTAGACCGATGTCGGTGGCAGAAACGTGCGGAGCCGTGCTGCTACAGTGGAGACCCCTAGATCGAGTCCTCGCGGTCCATGTTGTTTTTAGTGTCATTTTGATGTTTATTTTTGGGAAAACTTATGCTATTTTGTAACTGATTTCTTTCCATGTAACTCTGCGGATCCCGTTATGTTTTGAAACTATTTTGAATTTTTAATGCTTATCATGTAACTTTAATTTTCTTGTGTCTCCCGTTTTATAAAATGAAAATGTTGTAAGGCTTTTACCCTAGAGTCCACGAAGCGATTTGTGATTCGATCCATCAGAGAGCAGTCGTTAGAGTTTGGTATCAGAGCCCTAGGTTGTTAGGTCCTATAGACCCTCCTTTATCTAGAGTGTAAGTTGGGTCCACTGCAGCTGGGCTCATCGCCACGTTCCTCCTTGACTTGGTAACCAAGAGAGTAAGTTACAAGCAGTACTCCATAGTTGTAGTCGTATTATAGTTTAACGTTCCATGATGAGACATTAATTCATGAACCTGTTATGGTTAAAGGCTTGAGATAAAAACCTAGTAACTTGCGTGTTGATGGTGTAGATATTATGGCACCCATAACTAAAAGTAATGGGCGAGGGAGAGGTAGGCGAGCCGCCAGTGCTCTAGAGGAATCTGATCCTACCCAAGACTCAACTTCGGAACAGACTCAAGGGCAGACAGGAGCCCCACCTTCATACCTAGTATTGATTTCCAACGAGGCCCTACAGGCGCTCATACGGGCCGCTGGGGCAAACCAAGGGGGGAATGACGCTGGCATGACTAGAGAGCAGAAATTCATCAGGGATTTTAGGAAGCATGACCTTCCGACCTTCGTAGGGAAGGAAATTGATCCAATGGCAGCAGAAGCATGGGTAGAAGCGATTGAGACCATATTTAGGCATATGAATTGTCCTGAGGATCAGAAAGTGAATTGTGCCTCCTACATGCTCACACTTTTGGTGGAAAACTGCTCAAAGGACGTTGAAGGGTGAAGATGAGGATGAGGAACCGATCTGTTGGCATGAAATGAAGAGGGCGTTTTTCCACAAGTACTACCTACTGGTGAATCAGTATCAAAATGAGGCTGACTTCCTAAACCTGAGGCAGGAAAATAGGATGGTTGAGGAGTACGACTTGGAACTGACCCGATTGTCCCGATTTGCACCAAAGTAGGTCGATACGGAACAAAAATGGATACGAAGATTTATTGCAGGTCTTCAGGAGGAAATCCAGGGAACAGTGGGGACAGTGGCACCCACTACATATGCAGGCGCCGTAAATGCTGCTACCATGATGGACGCCCAACTCCAAAAGATGCTCAAGAGATTTGGGGGTCAGAGGAATTTCCTCGGTAAATGGGAATGGAACAAGCATTCTGACAGGACATCACGACACGTGAATAGAAAAAGATCACATAGGCCACCTCCAACAGAAAGGCAGCAGGGTGTTAGAAGTGAGGCCCTCAGACTTGAGATGCCTACTTGCCCCACTTGTGGCACCAGACATACAGGGGAGTGCAGGGCAGGTTCTGGCGCATGTTTCCATTGTGATAAGAGTGGTCATAAGAAGGTTGATTGCCCTCATCGAAGGCGTCAAGAGGAGAACAGGGCGTCAGGGTCAGGGCAAGGAGGACGAGGGGGCATGACGTAGAATCGCGGTACTGCTAGAGCAACTATTGGAAAGAGGGCGGATGACATGGACACCGTAGTGATAGGTACCTTACCAGTACTTGGCTTTCATGCTTTCATATTATTTGACTCTGGATCCACACACTCGTTCATATCACTACCTTTGTTAGATATGCACGGTTAAGACTAGAGCCTTTAGGATACAAACTATCGGTGTCTACACCGTTAGGAGAGATTTTAGTAGCTAATGAGAGGATGCAAGCAAGTCAAATAGTAATAGCAGGACGACCTCTAGAGGTGGTGTTAATCGTTCTTAACTTGAGTGATTTCGATGTGATCCTCGGCATCGGCTGGCTAGCCGAGAACCATGCAATTATCGATTGCAGGTCTAGAGAGGTGATCTTTAGGCCACCTAATGAACAGAGCTTTAAATTTAAGGGGGTGGATTCTCGAAGCACCCCAAGGATTATCTCTACTCTAAAGGCAAGAAAGATAATTGGCCACGGAGCTTGGGCCCTATTGGCTAGCGTAATGGACATGAGGAAAGGTACTAGTAGTATGATGAATGTGCCTATTGTACAAGAGTTTAAGGATGTGTTTCCAGATGAACTGCCTTGGTTACCACCAGTTAGGGACATGGACTTTGCAATCGAACTAGAACCTGGTATAGCTCCAATCTCCAAGGCACCTTACAAGATGGCTCCTGCCGAGTTGAAGGAACTAAAGAAGCAGTTGCAGGATCTCTTAGATTGGGGTTTTATCAGGCCAAGTGTATCGCCATGGGGAGCCCTAGTGCTTTTTGTCAAGAAGAAAGATGGGACCTTGAGATTGTGCATTGACTGTAGGGAATTGAATAAAGTAACAATAAAAAAAACACATACCCGTTGCCTCGCATTGATGATCTATTTGATCAATTGCAAGGTGCTTCAGTATTTTCAATAATTGACCTGCGATCGGGATACCATCAGTTGAGGATAAAGGAGATCGATATCCCCAAGACGGCTTTCAGGAGCCGATATGGTCATTATGAGTTTACCGTGATGTCGTTTGTATTAGGGTATTTAAGGATTTCTTAGATACATTTGTCATAGTATTCATTGATGACATATTAATATACTCCACGACTAAGGAGGAGCACGAAGAGCACTTGCATCAAGTGCTGTCAAGGTTAAGGGCACATCGATTTTATGCCAAGTTTTCTAAATGTGAATTCTGGTGGCAGGAAGTGACCTTCTTGGGGCATGTTGTGTCAGGAAAGGGTATATCAGTAGATCCAACCAAAATCGAGGCAATTATAGATTGTCCCCGATCTACCTCGGCAACCGAAGTGAGGAGCTTCTTAGGCTTAGCTAGATACTATAGAAGATTTATCCAGAATTTCTCCAAAACAGCCGCCAGCCTCACACAACTAACAAGGAAAGGGAAGGTGTTCTCGTGGGATAGTGCATGTGAGCAAAGTTTCGGTGAACTTAAACACCGACTGGTTACAGTGCTAGTACTTGCAGTACCAGATAACTCAGGCAACTTTGTGGTCTATAGTGACGCATCAGGGAAGGGCCTAGGTTGTGTCCTGATGCAGAATGGCAAGGTCATAGCCTACGCTTCGAGACAGTTAAAGGACTACGAGAGAAACTACCCGACGCATGACCTGGAGTTAGCTGTCATAGTATTTGCTCTGAAGATATGCCGACACTACCTGTATGGTTAGCGTATACAGATTATTCACTGATCACAAGAGCTTGAAATACTTATTCACTCAAAAGGAACTCAACATGAGGCAAAGGCGTTGGTTTTTGTTAGTCAAGGACTACGACATTGAAATAATGTATCACCCAGATAAGGCTAATGTCGTAGCTGACGCTCTAAGCAGGAAAATGGCTCACTTTTCGACATTAGTCACAAGAGAGTGTAGGTTGTAAGAGGATATGGCGGCGACTGAAATAGAAGTGGTAACATAGTTAGCTTACTTAACCCATGAATGGATGAAGAAGGGTCATTGCCTAATTTTCTTGAGTTCAGTAATGAGCATGGTGCAATAGGTACTTACTTCGAGCAAGTTTCACTATTAGATCTAAGACTTTGCATGTGAATGATAAATCATGAACGGTTCCCTTGTATTCTAGAGTATAATTTAACAATAGAGACGATTCATGATCAATCAATATAAGATTAGATGAGAGCAATCTCTTAAGTAAGCCTGTATGGACGTAAGTGCTAGATACCACTCCAAATATTTGAATCAAAAAGTAAATTATGGATTTAGGCTAATCTAGTTTTCGTGCTTTGTAATCATTTAATGTCTTATTATTATGTTATTGTTGTTATATGAGTATGTTATTCTATGGAACTCGACATGTTATGTTATACTGTACTTGTGAGATATACTATGTTATGGAATATCATGTTGACACGTTATGCCATATGAAATTGAGCTATGCTTTGGAGAGTGTTATACCAAGTTATACACTACATTATGAGATGACCTGAAATGATTAAGTATGAAATGACGAAGGTATAACTTGTATCATAGATACATGCCATAATTTTAGACTATGTAGATCTCATGCATATTGTATGTTCACACGCATAACGATATTTCTTTATTATGATTAGTACAGACGCGTACATTACAATATTATGATATGATATTGTGTACACTATAATACTGTGTGCGCTCCTTTCCCTCCGTGGTACATCAGCAGCATGAGTGTACGCTAGTCAAAAGCCAAGTTTAGGTGTACATATACGTGCTCATCTTGGGATCCATGTTGCTCACGTGGGCCGTGTGTAGGAAATTACTATCCATCCAATTATGCCCATACTGGAAGTGAGACCAAAGTCATGTTATGATGTCTCAAACATAATTGCATGTAATTGCATTTCCAGTTATGAGAGTTTTTCTTAAAATACTCAAGTCACGTGGTACTCTTATTTTTTAAGTAAGGTAAGATACATCTACACGGATGACGACGTCACAGTGATGACCATGAGACTAAAGCTAGGGTAAATGCATCCATGTTGTTCTTTCATAGCCCTTCCGTTAGATCAATGCAATACTTTATTTAAAAAACATAATACTTTTACAACAAACAATAGAAAGAATCCTTAAATAAAACTACAAAACACTCTAAAAATGATACCACCCATCACCTCAAAGCCAACAAAATATCACTCACAAACAAAAGTTGAACTATTCCAAATACTAATTTGGTATCAAAAACTACCTATAAATGTATTCTAAACTTGCGAACTAGCCAAACTTTACTTAACATATGACACAAGATTGAAGTAAACGAAGATCGTCGATTTAGTATCCGAACTCTTCTTCAGAAGCATTTCCTGTGAACTATAGCTGGACCCGACTCGTCGTATTCAGCCTTCGTTATCCACATCTGCATCGGATAATCGAAATTGTTATATTCGTAAAATTTGTACAAAAATCCTAAAATGTTGGTAAATAACTCTATTTTGATTGCAAGAGATACCTGTTGGAAGGTACTGAGGGATGCCAGGATGGATCCTCCAATCCAAACACTGTACTTTCTTTCTGGAGGTGCAACGACCTTAATCTTCATGCTGCTCGGAGCGAGAGCGGTGATTTCTTTGCTCATACGATCGGCAATGCCGGGGAACATTGTCGTACCGCCACTGAGTACGATGTTACCGTATAAGTCTTTCCTGATATCAACATCACACTTCATGATAGAGTTGTATGTGGTTTCGTGGATACCGGGTGATTCCATGCCGATCAGCGATGGCTGGAAAAGTACTTCTGGGCAACGGAATCTCTCGGCTCCTATTGTAATCACCTGCCCGTCTGGTAGTTCATAGCTTTTTTCGATGGCTGAACTAGTCCTGGCTGTCTCAAGTTCTTGTTCGTAATCAAGAGCCACATATGCAAGCTTCTCCTTCACGTCACGGACAATTTCTCGCTCGGCTGTTGTCGTGAACATGTAACCTCTTTCGGTAAGGATTTTCATCAATGCATCCGTTAAATCACGACCAGCAAGGTCGAGACGTAGGATTGCATGAGGGAGCGAAAACCCCTCGTATATTGGCACCGTGTGGCTCACTCCATCCCCAGAATCCAACACAATACCTGGCACAATTTTAAAAGTTCTGTGAGAAAATATAACAGTAAAAGTTTATGTAACTAAAACAAATATGGTCCTAGAACAGCCCCAGCCCACCGCTAGCAGATATTGTCTTTCCCTCTCGGGCTTCCCCTTAAAGTTTATAAAACGTGTCTACTAGGGAGAAGTTTCCACACCCTTCCACGCCCTTATAAAGGGTGTTTCGTTCTCCTCCCCAACCGACGTGGGATCTCAAATCCACCCCCATTTGGGTCCCAGCTGGCACTCGTTCCCTTCTCCAATTAATGTGGGACCCCCAATCCACCCCCCGTTTGGGTCCCAGCGTCCTTGCTGGCACACCGCCTCGTGTCCACCCCCTTCGGGGCTCAGCCTCCTCTCTGGCACATTCCGGTGGCACATCCCGATGTCTGGCTCTGATACCATTTGTAACAGCTCAAGCCCACCATTAACCGATATTGTCTATTTTTGGGCTTTTCCTTTCGGGCTTCCCCTCAAGGTTTTTAAAATGCATATGTTCGGGAGAGGTTTCCACAACAGTATAAAAAATGTTTCATTCTCCTCCCCAGCTGATGTGGGATCTCACAATAATGATTGGATCCCGATCACTTATTCTTAAAACCAAAGATGACTTCAATCATATAATTAAGATATCAGCAATTTGAATAAATTTAAATTTCAATCTCATTAAAAAATACGTACGAATCAGTATACGAAGTATTGGCATTCGTATCCAAACGAACCTGTTGTTCGACCGCTAGCATAGAGAGATAAAACGGCCTGGATAGCAACATACATAGCAGGAACGTCAAACGTTTCAAACATGATCTGCGTCATCTTCTCCCTGTTTGCCTTCGGGTTAAGTGGTGCTTCGGTAAGAAGTATCGGATGCTCTTCCGGAGCAACACGAAGCTCGTTGTAGAACGTGTGATGCCAAATCTTTTCCATGTCATCCCAGTTGCTTACGATGCCGTGCTCAATTGGGTATTTCAATGTAAGAATACCCCTTTTGGATTGAGCTTCATCACCAACATAGGCATCCTTCTGGCCCATTCCAACCATCACACCGGTGTGACGTGGTCGCCCGACAATACTGGGAAACACAGCCCTCGGAGCATCATCGCCCGCAAATCCAGCCTGCAATGTTCAAGAAAGGTAGTAGAGATAGGCATTATCACAACAGCTCGACATATATATCACCAACACGAAAATTCATAGACAGTTTGAAGCAATTCTAAAATCGAAAGCTCAAATTCTTGGATTTTGAAGGAAAAAAAAGCTCGCTTTCGATTATGATTCATACAGGCTTAAGTATTCAATTTCATGATTCGGTATGTCTATTGTGAGATCCCACATCTGTTGGAGAGGGGAACGAAACATTCCTTATAAGGGTGTGGAAACCTCTCCGTGGGAGACGCGTTTTAAAATCGTGAGGCTGACAGGATACGTAACGGGCCAAATTGGACAATATCTACTAACGATGGGCTTGGATTGTTACAAATGGTAGCAGAGCCCCCAGTGAGAACGCTAGGCCCTCAAGGGGGTGAATTGTGAGATCCCACATCGGTTGAGAGGGGAACAAAGCATTCTTTATAAAAGTGTGGAAACCT
The DNA here is from genome assembly GCF_002806865.2 of Cucurbita pepo subsp. pepo. NCBI lineage: Eukaryota > Viridiplantae > Streptophyta > Magnoliopsida > Cucurbitales > Cucurbitaceae > Cucurbita > Cucurbita pepo. The sequence goes on from NC_036652.1 coordinate 2,432,705, forward strand.
CTCCCTAGTAGACAGGTTGACGGGATACGTAACAGGCGAAAAATCGGACAATATCTACTAACAATGGGTTTGGGCTATTAGAAATGGTACCAGAACCAGACACCGAGCGGTGTGTCAGCAAGGACGCTGGCCCCCCAAGGAGGGTGGATTGTGAGATCCCACATTGGTTGGAGATGAGAACAAATCATTCTTTATAAAAATGTGGAAACTTCTCTTTGGTAGACGCATTTTAATATCGTGAGGTTGACAGGATACGTAACGGGTCAAATCGGACAATATCCACTAGCGATGAGCTTGGGCTGTTATAAATGGTATCAGAGCCATACACTGGAGGTGTGTCAGGGAGGACGTTGAGCCCCCAAAGGGGGTGGATTGTGAGATCCCACATCGGTTGGAGAGGGGGAACAAAACATTCTTTGTAAGGGTGTGGAAACTTCTCCCTAGTAGACGTGTTTAATATTATAACGTACGATACTTATGTGAACTTGTGTTTTAAGCAGCAAATGTATCAAATTTGATATCAATTAAGAAAACTAAACTCCTAACTAATTCATTACAACACAAACCTTGACCATTCCAGTTCCATTATCACAGACAAGAGGTTGGATATCTTCACCATCTGCCATGTTTCAAACTTCACCCAAAACTGATACAACATAAACCAAATATCATCATGAACAACAAAAAAACACATGAAACAGATTATGAATAATCAAAGCAGCTAATCACTCGATCATATCGAGCCCAATTCCACGGCTGCATATATTTCCTCCATAAACACACAGGATTCTAAATACCCTGTTCATTAGTGAAATCACAAAATCAAGCAAAGCCACCAATCTAATCAGATAAAGACACCACAGATGTAACAACCCAAGTCCACCGCTAGCAGATATTGTCCTTTTTGGGCTTTCCCTTTCGAGTTTTCTCTCAAGGTTTTTAAAATGCTTCTGCTAGAGAGAGGTTCCCACACTCTTATAAAGAATGTTTTGTTCTCCTCCCAACGTCCTCGTTGGCACTTGTCCTCTTCTCTAATTGATGTGGGACCCCTCAATCCACCCCATCGGGGCCTTGCTGGCACACCACCTCATGTCCATCCCCTTTGGGCTCAGCCTCCTCGCTTGTGTCTACCTCTAATACCATTTGTAACAACTCAAGCACACTACTAGCAAAGATTGTCCTCCTTGAACTTTCCCTTTTGAGTTCCCCTCAAGGTTTTTAAAACATGTTTACTAGGGAGAGGTTTCCACACCCTTATAAAAATGTTTCATTCTCCTCCCCAACCGATGTGGAATTTCACAATTCACCCCTTTCAGGGCCCAGCGCCTCGCTGGCACTCGTTCCATTCTCCCATCAATGTGGAAACCCCCCAATCCACCCCCTTCAAGGCCTTACCAGCACACCGCCTCGTGTCCATCCCCTTGAGGCTCAGCCTCCTCACTGACACATCACTTGGTGTTTAGCTCTAATACATTTGTAACAACTCAAGTCCACCCCTGGCAGATATATCTCTTTTTGAGCTCTCTTTCAAGCTTCCCCCTGCTAAGGAAATGTTTCTACACCCTTATAAAGAATGTTTCGTTATCCTCGCTCGCCCATCACGTGGGATTTCACAACAGAAATGATCGTGATCATGCACAAATTGATAAAGAGATAGAACAAACAAAGCGCTAAAAAGAGGATCAGATTCGATTACGAAACAAATACCCAATAAAAATCATAAAATTCAATGATCAGAACGGCACATACACAAAGAGAAACAGAATTCCAGATGCAAAAGTAAAAGAAAACGATCAAGAGAAACAAGTAATCAAGAAAAAAACATAAACCCAGATGAAAAAACAGTAAAATCAAGCCATCAGAGACACGCACCTTGACTGCCACCACAGAAACAGAGCAAAGATTGAAGAAGAAGGCAGAGAGAGAGAGAGAGAGAGAGAGAGAAAGGGGTTTTGAGAAAATGGAAAATAGAAAAAAGGGGTAGAAGACAAAGGTTTATAAAGGAGAAAGAAAAGGAAAATGCAAATGCAAATGCAAATGAGACCCAAATACAACAAATTCCATTTATGCAGTTAAAGGGAAAATTCCAAATTGGAGTGAATTGAAGCAGCCGACCATGGCTTGGCTTCAAAAAGATTCGAAGACTTCGGAGGACATAAGAACAGAAAAGGGTAAAAAGAGAGCGAGAAAGAGTTGATATCACCACATCGGCATGGACGGCGCCACTTTGGCATGCCAGCTGCCACCCCTTCCCTAGACTTATGTCCGACTTGGCTCTTCCCTACTTTTCTAACCCGACTTAGTGAATATAATATTGGGAGAATATAAAAATGAGTTATGGAACAGATATTTTAAATTTATAATTTGATTATTTTATTTTATTCTCAATATTCAATTAGTTTATATTTTCTTTATTTCTAGGGATTAATTCTTAGCTTGCATCCTATTTAAAGGTTATGAATATCAATAAATATATACTTTCGATCTCAATTCTATTTCTCATTTTTTACATGGTATCGAGCACTGATCTTGATATTCTTAAATATCAAAATTTCCTCTTAAGTTAGAGTTTGGTATTCCTAATACTCCCGGGAGTATTAGACCTAAAGCCAAACCCCAACTCAATCAGCCTTTACAGTGGCAGATCATCGACTAACTCAATCAATGAAGCCTTTACCGCCACAGATCATCCAATATCAAGAATAAGTTATAAGCATCTCCAAATTTCTCATTCTTAACGTAACTATTTATAATTTTAAGAAATTATTAATTTTATATGGAATGGATAAAAAATGTATGTACAATATAAAAGGTAAAAAATTATAAATATTTTTTTTAATAAAGGATGCTCATATGACTCGATAATTCCAAGTACCCATCCCAAACCATAAATTTTGGGTTAGGTTATATTTTTTCTGTTTGCAGGTTGACATTTTTTTTATCCAGTCAACTTGACCAACTTGAAAATAGAGTTACAACCCAACACGGGACTTTTCAAAAGATTTAATTATTTTTACCAATTTATATTTATATTTGATATAAAATAAAATTTAATGGAGAAAATAAAACAAAATTATAATATTGGATTCTGATTGGGTTGGAACCATTATTTAATAAATATGATATGGGTTGAAAAAATAAAAAATATAAATTTAATTGGGTTGAGTGGTATGAATTAAGTAAATAAAATTTTGGTAGAAACAATTAAATTTAGTAGCGTATGAATTAAGTAACGTAATTAAAAATTAAAAAATGATGTTGATATGGATATTGTTTATTTATTTATTATTATTATTATTTTGTAGGGATGAATGCGAGTTGCAATTTATCTAATTCAATAATTGCCATTGTCCTACATCAATAATTAAAAATAAATTTAAAAAATTAACATTTATTTATTAAAAGAAATATTATAGATTAATAAGAATCCACCAACCCTTGATAATTTTTTTTTTTTTTTTTTTTTTTTTTTTTTTTTTTTTTTTTTTTTTTTTTTTTTTNAAAATACTACGTACTTGAGTTGTTCATATGACTCGATAACTTATCAATTCAAGCAACAAATCAAAAAGATTGGGTTGGGTTGGATTTTTTTTTTTTTTTTTTTTTTTTTTTTTTTTTNGGTTGGGTTGAGCTTTTGAAAAATAGAATTTGGTTCGGTTTGCGGGTTGACATTTGTTTTGTTAGGTCAACCTAACCAACTTGAAAATAGAGTTAAAATCCAATCCAACCCTACCATAATTTTTAAGATTATTACGAATATTTAACATTTGTAACCGATTTTAGTGACAGACTCGTAAATGTTTGATATTTAAATTCTATAAAATTTTAGTTATTAATATAACATGTATGATAGATAATTATGATTTTTAAAATAATTAAAAAAAAAACTAACTCGATAACCCAACAAAAAAATAGAGGACTGGGTTGAGTTGGGTTGGGTTTCGCTGAATATAGGGTTACAACCCAACCCATTCATACCCTACTTTTAAGATTGTTGTGATACCTAACATTTTGTAACCGATTTTAGTGACGTGTTGTGACAGGTAAATGTTTGATATTTAAATTTTATGAAATTTTAGTTATAATATAATGTACGGTGGATAAATATGATTTTTTAAAATAATTTGAAAAAACAACCCGATAACCCAATTCGAAAATAGAGGATTATGTTGGGTTGTAAAGTCTAATTGTATTGTTCGGGTCACCAATCTAAGCAACTCGAAATTTCGAGGTGGTTCAAAAGATTTTTCCAGCTCAACTCAATTCAAAACTTAAACGAAAATATAATCTTAGTGTGGTTTTTTTCTTAAATATTATTATTTCCAAATGAATTTAAAAGTCAAGAAGTTTGTTAAATTGAGGAATAAAAATTCAATCCTTCTAAAAAGAATTAAATAAGATATTTAATTCATTGGTATCCAACATGGCGAATACTATGATTAATCAAGTCAAATTTCTTTAAAAGTTCTTGAATTTAAATTAATTCTTCAAACGAAATACTTTTCTTTTCATTTTTTTTATAATAATTATTTGAATCGAGTATATATGATGGAAGATTAGGAAGATTCAAAGAACTTTATAATATATAAATGAAACGATCAAATCATAATCTAAATTTTAATTTTCAAACGATCTATCATTCATTCAAACACGTACCATAAACTTGTCAAATAAGAACGAAGCCACCAAAATGGACCTTGATTATCAATTGAAGTGACAACTTAAAGCTTATAATTTTATAACACTATAGGTTAAAATACTTTATTTTAATATTTCATAATGTCTTATGCTTCGAAGATGAATAAACAATGTTAAATTACTAGTGGTCGAGCCCGGGTACATCCATTTATTAAACCCATTTAATATGTTTTTGGGATGGTTCAACATTGCTTACCTCAAAGCTCGATTTAGGTTAGTTTCTCTTTAAATTTGGTTATTTTAGAACGTATATTTTAAGGAAGTCAAATAAGTTGAGGGTCATGAAGTATGCTCAAATGAGAAATAATATTAATAGGACGTTTATGAATGTTCCTATGATAGTTGTGAGTGACTTGGAAGGTGGTTGAAGTACGTGAAGTACTCGAATGGTTTCAGATCAAGATTTTAGTGAAATTGATCGAGGTAAGTGAAGTTACTCTCGGAAGCTATAAACTAGGTTGAAGACTTGTGATATTCTTTATGCATTGTGATGAGCATAATATGTATTATGACCCTGAGATTTTAATAGAATAGTGACGTTGGTTATGTATATATGTGATTCATGTCATGATATAGTGTATGATTGATGTTAACTAAGAGACATAAATCCTACAATATACTTCAATGATGGGAAGAAAATGCTATTGAAATTATCAAAAGATATTTTAATTCATGTCACATGAAGAAGAATGAAGTTTCATTATTATAAATTTTTTATAGATTACAATTTAGAGGTATTGTATTTCATTAATATATTTTAAGACTTTTTATTTCCTTTAAGTACATTTACATAATGGTTAATTAGGGTCCTAAAGTAGGAATGATAAACTCTTGGAACATCTGTAGTTTCATTTTGAGGTATATAAAGATGTATTTGTAAGTAGACTTGGAAAATATAGTAAAGGAGCATTTGTGCTTACTTCTATAAAAATTTAGTGCAACTTATTGTTAGTTTGAATTAATTATGGAATATATCTTAGATATTCGTAATCAGTTAATATTTGAGAAATATATTCATTATAAAATATATCTTAGATATTTATCTGTTAATTTTTTTTTTTTTTATGATTTGATTAGTAGTATATTTTATTTTATTCTCAAGATTTAGTTAGTTTATATTTTCCTTATTTGTAGGTATTAGTTGGTAGCTCGTATCCTATTTAAAACGTTGTTGTGAATATTAATGAAGATTGAACCTTCGATCCCAATTCTATTTCTCATTCTTAACTCTATTTCCTTGAGTAATAATATTTTCAAATCTACTCACACTATTCACACTTTTGAGTGGTAGATATTGTGTTGGTTGGTATCAGAGTCAAGTTGGTAACCAAGAGTCTGATATTATTACTTAATCATATGAATGATGGAAGTGCTTCTGTTAAAATATCACAACTAGCCCAATAGGGAAGTGCTTCTAGTTAAAATATCACAACTAGCGTACAACCCAACAATTGTATGAGTAATTATATTAAGAAAAATGATTTAGGAATTTTAGGAATAAATTTAAGAAAATGATTTAAGAATTTTAGGAATAAATTTAGGAAAATGATTTAGGTATTTTAGAAAAAAAGTTTACAAATTTTAGGAATAGGTTGACTAACATCGAGTATAAATACCTCTACCCTACTTAATTCATCATCCCAAGAAATCTCTTCTCGATTGGTCTTAATAAAGTGTGCGAGTGTTTTCGAGTTGTGTTCAACAATCTGGTATCAGAGCGAGATTAGTGTAAATTGTCGATCTCTTGGAATTCTTAGTATGCTCTGTGGTTGCAGCTCTGTCTGATCTTCCACATCAGAAACGATTTCTTGAGATTATAAGTATGTGAGTTTCTTTTGTGTCGTGAGTAGTCTGTGACTCTACAAGTCTTGTGTCGAAAGAGCTTGTTTGGTATTACTGAGGTATAGCCAACACAATGGGTGATTTTCAAATCATTGGAGAAATCAAGAAACTCAATAACAACAACTACAACACGTGGGCAACATGCATGATGTCCTATTTACAAGGACATGATCTTTGGAGATTGTTGGCAGGTGCGAAACTACGCCGCCAGATGATGATTCTAACGTCGCCTTGTGCAAATGGAGAATCAAAGCAGGCAAAGCAATGTTTGCCTCAAAGACTACAATCAGAGAAGAGATGTTAGAGCATATTTGGGATGACAAGACACCGAAAGAAGTATGGGACATGTTCGGGATGTTCTAAAAGAAGAATGATACAAGGCTACAACTTCTAGAGAATGAGTTGTTGTCAATTTCACAACATGACATGACGATTGCTCAGTACTTCCACAAGGTCAAGTCGATCTGTCGGGAGATTACTGAACTAGACCCGAAGTCCGCCATTGTAGAATCTCGAATGAAGAAGATTATAATCCACGGATTGCGACCAGAATATAGAAGCTTTATTATTGCTGTACAAGGATGGCCCACTCAACCATCACTTGTAGAGTTCGAAAATTTTTAGCCAGCCAAGAAGCCATGGCTAAACAAATAGAAGGCATCACATTGAAGGGTGAAGAAGAAGCACTCTACACAAGTGAAAGCCGGAGCAATAATAGGTCGTCTACCAAATATGGATACAATGGTGACAAAAGAAGAAGTCACCAAGGAACTGTACAACCAGGGAGAGCTCAGAAGAACGATAACAATAACTCTCAAGGGAAGAGATTTGAAGGCATCTGCTACAATTGCGAGAAAAAATGTCACATGTTTTGAGATTGTTGGTCCAAGAAAAAAAATCTGTCGAAAGCAATGTGGCATCCTCCAACATGAAGATGGAGGAGGAATGGGATGTAGAGGAACTCTATGTCATAGAAGAAGATGAGCTAGCACTCATGGCGATGATGAGAAACCATATCGATTATGAGAATGATTTGATCATTGATTCAGGATACTCAAACCACATGATTGACGATCAAAGTGGTGCAATGGAAGAGGGGTGATCCTCAGAGAAGGAAGTATTACCAGGCTTTGAGCAAATTGAAGAAATTCTTTTGACGGGAGAGAAAATTGAAGAGATTCTTTCACAGAAGACGGGGGAGCAAGCTGTACACATTTGCTTAAGTGCTGATGTGCCTGAAGATTCAAGTGACACTAGTGTTGGTGAACAAGAAGTGACTCAACCAAGCGAATCTAGTGAAAAACAAATGGCACCTCAACAACTAAGACAGTTAGAAATAATCCAAAAGCCAAGTCTAAAGTATGCCAACGCAACTCTTGTAGAAGACAGAGTTAATAAGCTAGAGATATATGAGGATGTATCACAAAACTCAGTTTGGCAGAAAGCGATGGAGGAAGAAATTATAGCTCTGGAGCAAAATCATATTTGAGAACTAGTGCCAAGATCAAGAGATATTAATTCTATCTTTTGCAAATGGATTTACAAAATAAAGTGTACCTCTGATGAATCAATCGTGAGATACAAAACTCAGACTGTAGATCCAGGGTTCTCTCAAGAATATGGACTAAACTATGATGAAACGTTTTGTCTAGTGACGAAGATAACAATCATACAGGTTCCTACAGTACTTGCAGTAAATAAATATTGGATATTATGGCAGATGGATATAAATAATGCTTTCTTACATGGAGAGTTGGACTGGGAGTTCTACCTGAACCAACCAAATGGATTTGAGAATGAAGTTGGAGTCATTAGTCTCTACATGCGAAGTTTGAAGAAGCTTCCTTTGGATGCGGCTCGACGAACCTTAAGATATATCAAACAATATCACCATACTCGAAGGTCAAGTATCGGGTACGTGTTCAAGCTCAGTTCAAGAACAATCTTTTGTGTAGGAAAAGACAACCAACAGTATCATTGTCTATTAGAGAAATAAAGTACAAAGCAGCGACTGGAGCAGCTCAGGAAAGTACATTACTGAAACTCTTGATGGAAGATTGGCACCAGAAAATTGACTATCCAATATTACTTCATTGCGATAACCAATCTGTGATTCGCCTAGCAGAAAATTCGGTGTTTCATGCTAGAACAAAGTATGTGGAGGTACACTACCATTTCATTAGAGAAAAAGTCCTGAAGGAAGAAATCGAGATGCAGCAGATCAAGACGGATGACCAAGTGACAGACTTGTTTACAAAAAGACTGAACACTAGCAAATATGAGAGTTTTCATTGTCAGCTCAACATGGTGCAACGAATGAGGACTAGTGTTGAGGGGGATTGTTAAAATATCACCACTAGTCCAACAGGGTTAAGCCCAACCATTGCGTGAGTAATTATATTTATGTTAAGAAAATGATTTAGGGATTTTATGAATAAATTTAGAAAAATGAATTAGGTATTTTAGGAAAAACGTTGAGAAATTTTAGGAATAGATTGACTACCATCTAGTATAAATACCCCTCCACCCTACTTAGTTCATCTTCCCAAGCAATACAAAGTAGTAGTTTCTACAGAGTGTTTTGTAAATCTCTTCTCGATTAGTCTTAACAAAGTGTGCGAGTGTTTCCCACAGAGAGTTGTGTTCAACACTTCTATGGGTATAGCTATGGAAAAGCTTGTTGGCAATAATTATAATTATTGGAAGTTATGTATGGAAGCTTATCTACTCGGGCAAGATTTGTGGGATTTAATTGAAAGTGATGACACAGAAATCGCAGCAGAAACTCCCCAAAATGCTAAATTACGCCAAAAATGGAAGATCTAATGTGAAAAAACTTTATTTACCTTGCGAACTTTGATTAGCAAGGAATATATTGATCATGTTCGTGATTTAAAGTCACCAAAGCAAGTGTGGGAAACACTTCAAAGCTGTTCACTAAAAAAAATACTACTCGATTGTAATTTCTAGATGATGAACTAGTTGTGGTAACTCAAAGTAATTTTTCTGTTGAAGAATATTTCTTGAAAGTGAAAAATCTGTGTTCTGAAATTTCAGAATTAGATGCTAAGGAGCTAGTGAGTGATAGTCGATTATGGCATTATCTTATCGTGGATTACGAAAAGACTTTATGCCCTTTGTTTTCTCAATACAAGGATGTGCAAATCAACCTACAATTATTGAATTGTTGAATTTGTTTTCTAATCAAGAAGTTTTGATTAAGCAAATGACTAACAGCAATGAGCTTTCCCCAAAGTCAGAAAATGTGTTGTATGTCAAAGATCAGAGGAGACAGAATTTTTATTTAAAGCCTTCATCAAGCAACGGGAATCAATTGAGAAGTGAGGAGTCGTCAAAGAAGCCATTTAAAGCTTGTTACAAGTGTGGAAAACCTGGCCATTTTAAACGAGATTGTTGGGTGAAAGTGGTGTGTCATCGTTGCGGAAAGTCAGGCCATATTAAGCCAAATTGCTGAATTAAAATGCATGAATCAGAAGCAAATGTTGTACATGAAAGTAAAAATCCTTCAGATCCATTTTGGGACCACTGTTTAACTATTGAGGTTCTTGACTAGCCAAAAAATGTGACTTCAACTGTACATCAAGATGATGTCCCTCCAGATGCTCATGCCTTTATAGACTACAATGAAGAATGGATTGTTGATTCTGGTTGTTCTCATCATGCAACTTGAAACGAAACTTTTCTATCAGATGTTCGTCCACATTGTCAAAAGAAGAGTAAAGAACCCAGTAAAGTGGCTGAATTGGAATCACGGCTTTCTCAACTCCAAGAGGAACTAAAGAAAACAAGTGATCAGCTGAGTGCATCTGAATCACACAAAAAGCAAGCCCAATAGGAAGCAGAAGAAGCAAAGAAACAACTATCAGATATGTCTAACAAAGCTTGAAGAATTCCTACCGCAGGTGCTTGAGCTCTCAGCTTCTAAGGAAGATCGTGTTCAAGAACTGCACAAACTTTCTCAAGATCGCGATCGAGCATAGGAGTCTGAACTCAAAGCTATCAGAAGGAGAATGCAATGGATGTTGCTGCATTGGCCTCCACCATGAATGAAGTTTAGAGGCTCAAGGTCTAGCTGAACATGGTGTTTGAATCCGACCAAACCCTTGGTTACCAACTTGGTTCTGATACCAATTGAAGAAATGCATCCTGTGACGAAAGAAGGAGATTTGAATGATGGGAGTGTTCTACTCAAGGACGTTTATCTCATCATGCTGAATATGTTCTTTTTTGTCCTAAAGATGTTCAAATACTTTCTAATGTGAAACATGTTGCTGCTGAAATCCTGTTATGTGGAAAAAGCAAAGAATTTTTGTATGTTTTATCAACTAGTGATGAATATATCAAGAAAGTTGGTCATAATGCAAGCTCAACTCTTTGGCATGCTCGTTTGAGTCATGTGAGTTTTCAGTTGTTGCAGAAAATATCCACAAAACAACTTCTTCATGGTGTCCCTGTCTTTAATGATATTCAACATGATGAGATTTGTCCAGGCTGCCAATATGGCAAGTCTCATCGTCTTCCTTTCACAAGCTCAAAGAGTAGAGCTTCAACAGTATTGGAATTGATTCATTCTGATCTTCTGGGACCAACGTGAACAGCAAGCTATACTGGCCTTCATTACGTGATGGTGTTTGTGGATGATTTCTCTCGCTTCAGTTGGGTATATTTCTTAGAACACAAAAGTGAAACTTTTTCAAAGTTTATTCAGTTTAAGCATGTTGTAGAAAAAGAATTTGAATTGAAAATCAAGTGCTTGAGCACTAATAATGGAGGAGAATTTCTTTCAAATGATTTTATGGAATACTGTAAGGAGCATGAAATTCAGCGTCAACTGACTTGTCTAGAAACCCCACAACAAAATGGGGTGGTTGAGCGCAAGTTAGCTCATCTTACATCAGTTTGCTTGTCTTGGTTGCATGCGAGGAGTCTTCCAAGAGAGTTATGGACATCAGCTTTTCAAACAGCTTGCCATGTTGTAAATCGACTGCCTCCATGGCCAGGGACAGAATCATCACCATTCGAGCTGATTTATCATCGTAAACCTAATGTGAATTATTTTCGTATTTTTGGGTCTATTCGTTATGTTCATGTACTGAAACATAATCGAACTAAACTTGACCCAAAAGCCAAGAAATGCATTTTTGTTGGCTATGATACTCATAGAAAGGGTTGGAGGTGTATGGATCTGGAAACAAAGAAGGTGATTGTGTCTCGTGATGTTGTGTTTGATGAAATTTCAAGTTACAAAGATGATGCAGATGGCAGCAAAAGTACAACTACTCTTGCACTCTCTCCTGATGATTCTACATTAGGGAGAAAAGATTTTTCAATTGTGACAGACATTCAAACTGAAGAGAATACAGTAGCCACCACAAATATTGAAGTTGCCACAAGAAAAAATACTCGAAGACAGAAAAAGTTACCCGGTCATTTGTCTGATTTTGTAGTTGACATTAATCAATTTTCTGTTCTGTCTTGTTTTTTTTATGGGAGATATAAGTGAAAATGAGCCGAAGTTGTATAGTAAGCTAAAGGAATTTCAGAATGGGAAAATGCAATCATGGAAGAAATTTCAGCACTTGAAAAAAATGACACCTGGGAGCTTGTACCAAAGCCTCGTGATGTCGATTTAATTACTTGTAAGTGGGTTTACAAGTTGAAAAAAAAAACCCTGATAGTAGAATTCATAGACACAAAGCTCATCTTGTTGCTCGTGGGTTCTCTCAGCAATATGGTCGAGACTATGATGAGACTTTTAGTCCGATCGCAAGGATGGTAACATTACGGACAATCATCTCTTTAGCTGCTAGTAAAGGCTAGAAATTATGGCAGCTTGATGTGAAAAATGTTTTTCTTTACTAAGAGTTGGATCGTGATATTTTTATGGAGCAGTCGTAAGGATTTACCTCTAAGGAATATCCTGATTATGTGTGCAGACTTAGAAGGCATTGTACGGACTCAAGCAAGCTCCTCGTGCTTGGTTTGGTAAGATTGCTCGATATCTTAATTTTTGTGGTTTTAAGTCTTCATGTGCTGATCCGAGCTTATTTGTTAAGAAAACAACAACTGTATGCACCTTGCTCTTACTTTACGTTGATGACATGATTATTATTGGTGATGATATTGTTGAAATTAGTAGTCTTCGAGATGCCTTGTCTGTTCGTTTTGAAATGAAAAGATTAGGTGAAGCTGATTGTTTTCTGGGTTTGGAAATTAAGAAATGTGATGTTATTTTCTCTCTAAAAAAGGATATGCATCGAGTTTATTGCAACGGTTTTGTATAGAGAATTCAAGAGAAAAAACTACTCCTATGGAACTAAATCTCAAATTAGCTAGAAATGAAGGGAAGTCATTAGTAGATGTTACATTCTTTCGTCATCTTGTTGGTAGTTTATTCTATTTAACTATCACAAGGCCAGACGTTGCTTTTTCAGTAGGAGTTGTGTAGGAGTTGTGTCTCAATTTATGGATCAACCACATCAGACTCATTTAACTGCAGCAAAAAGGATTCTTTGTTACATCCAGGACACTCTAAATTATGAACTAATGTATGAGAAATCAAAGTCATTTGTCTTGAGTGGTTTTGTGGATGCTGATTGAGTTGGTGACGTGAACGATAGACGCTCCACAACAGGTTTTTGTTTTACAGCAGGCTCTACTGCAATTTCATGGTGCAGTAAAAAGCAAAGCATCGTTGCTTTGTCAAATTGTGAAGCAGAATATGTAGCTGCTACATGGCTACTCAAGAATGTTTGTGGCTCAGGAGGCTTATTCTCGAAATGGTGACTACTCTCAATCAGCCAATTCAAATTAATTGTGATAATAAAAGTGCAATAAAACTTGCTGGAAATCCGGTGCTTCATGCTCATTCGAAACATATTGAAACTCATTATCATTTTGTTGGAGAGAAAGTGTTATCGCAGTATGTTGAATTGCAGAAAATACATACTAATGAGCAAGTTGTAGACATATTTACTAAGGCACTTGCCAATGTGAAGTTTGAAGTTTTTCATAAGATTCTCGGAGTTATTGAGAAATAAACTTGCACTAAGGGAGACTGTCAGAATTTAGTGCAACTTATTGCTAGTTTGAATTAGTTATGAAATATATATTAGATATTTGTAATCGGTTAATATTCAGAGAATATACTTTCCTTATTTGTAGATATTAGTTGGTAGTTTGTATCCTATTTAAACGTTATGAATATCAATAAAGATTGAACCTTCGATCCCAATTTTATTTCTCATTCTTAACTCTATATTGTTTACTTGAGTAATAATATTTTTAGATCTATTCACACTTGTGAATGGTAGATATTGATATTGTGTCATCTTCAACGAATGGCTAAGTTTCTTTGCAATTTTATGTAGTTTAGGTTGCATATAGAATCATTCAAGCTCGACATGATCAATCTTGCTTGTGGAGTGATTCGAATCTCAAACAAGTGTTATTGCATTGAGATATTTGATCAACAATAATCATTCAAGCTAGACATGATCGATGTTGCTTGTGGAGTGATTCGAATCTCAAACAATGTTCTTGCCTTGAGATATTCGATCAACAAGGAAATCTGAATCTTACTCCCCTTGTAGTGATTCCATATCATTTGGTATCCGAGCTTCAGGCTCAAGATCGGATATGTGTTTCCTTTGTGTTTTTTTTTCTCAATATGATTTTTTATTTATTTTTATTTTTTTAGTTTTTAATCGACCCAGAGTTAAAAATTCAATCTTGGCTCTATTTAAAATTTTGAGAGGTGAGAATGAGAGCTTCATCCGTGTAAATGAGTGCAATGTGGCTTAAAATTCCTTGAGCGTATACACGTGAGAGAGTGTTGTGAGGTTCTTTATATTTCCATAACTTATTTTTGCAGCAAAGTTTCACAAATAGATTCGATGACGAATCCTCTTTAAGAAGTGGAGAATGATATGAACCAAGAAACATCAATCATACAATATATTTCAATGAAGATGTGAAAAAAATGCGGTTGAAATTATTAAAAGATTTTTCAATTCATGCCACATTGAACAAGAACGAAGTTTCATGTTATAAATCTTGGGTAGATTACAATTTAGAGTAATTTAGAGTTATTGTATTTCATTAATATATTTTACTTTTTATTTACTTTAAGTTACAATTACATAATGGTTAATTATGGTCATAAAGTATGAATTTACTACTTCTTGGAATGCCATAGTTTCATTTTGAAGCTATATAAAGCTATGTATGTTGTATTTGTAAGGCGCATTAAAAAATATAGTAAAAGAAGTATTTGTGCTTTCCTTTAGCCAATAGCTAAGTTTCTTTGCAATTCTATGTAGTTTAGGTTGCATGTAGAATCATTCAAGCTCGTCATGACCAATTTTGCTTGTGGAGTGATTTGAATATCAAACAAGCGTTCTTGCCTTGAGATATTTGATCAATAAGAATTATTCAAGCTAGACATGATCGATCTTCCTTGTGGAGTAATTCGAATCTCAAACAAATGTTTTTGTCTTAAATATTCGATCAACAAGGTAATCTGGATCTTACTCCCTTTGTAGTGATTTCTATATCAATGATGTTGGTCATACGGTTGGGAATGTCGGCCATGGAAAAAATGATAACATTACATAGTCATAACGACATATCATGAGTTAGATTATACGTTCTTGTTTTATGGGAACTCACGTATGTGTGTATTCACGAGCAATGATCACGTAAGTTGAGCATAGTTCAAGGAGGCCATCTAGAAGAAGTACTACCCTATCGTCATCCGACACATGATATAGTCATAATTCGTGAAGCTTCAATAGGGAGGTCGACCAGTGGAGGTTTCTAAGCAAGAGTTCATGAGATTGTAAAGGTTCGCCCGAGAACTTGTTGACACGGAGACCAAGAAAGCCAAGAGATTTATCACGAGCCTAGATGAGTCTTGTCACCACTAGACTATGCTATTGCAATGAGAATTGTGAACTCATAAGATAAAACATGCTTTTTATACCGGTCAGAAGAAGAGCTACCTCGATGAGAAATTCAAATTTGTGTTTTTTATTCAGCCAAAATTGGTGTCTTTCTTATTCCAATAATTCCAATAAATTGTAGAGCTCGAGTATGATATTTTTCATGAAGATCTTAAAGAGAAGTAACCATAGAAAGACCCTCAATTTCTCCATAGAACAATCTAATTCGTGCCGTTCGTGCGGTTCGGTTTTGTCCTTGAAAAACTCATTTTAAAGGAAGTCAACCGAGACACTCGTCATCACTGTGACACACGCATGTGCACAGGGTAGCTCGCTTAGGCCACATGACCTAGGGGTGGTAGAGAGCTAACATCACGCCTCCCTCTAAGGTACATTTTGAGGCATTTTCAATCCTTCTTGAGTAGACGTCATTTTGGCGAACGGTCATACAGTGTCGTGGAGTGTCCGTTCAATGTTCGATTGACACCAAATTTGGTAAGGATTCATACTTCATATGGATGGACTTGACTCTAGAATTGCATGCTCAAATTCCTTTTAGAACCCCGACTATCAAGGTTAAGGCCTAGGGTCCTACCCAGCCCTTCAACAAGTCAATCTTTGACGCTCTGTCTACTCATGGTCCTTATCTTGCTTATATCTCGTCTTCTCTTCAATGCCCCACTCAGTGTGATGTGCTAAATAATACATCATCCTCCTTAGTCGCATCATGACACTCATCTAGACTCTCGCGTAGTCGGATGGACGCCACTTGAAGGAAACCATTTTGCTTGTCACAACGTGAGAGTCACAATCTACTCTCTTCACAGTACAGTAATTTAGGACAATACGTGAGTTTGGATAATGAGGTACCTAGCAATATGAGTATCATGGTAAGCTCAGGGTTCCGAACAATACGAACCAACCTAATCCAAAAACTTCATGGCTCGATTTGGTTCGGTTGTGTTTAGGTCGAAAAATTTACCATCCAAACAATTGAGTTGAACCCGATAAATGGGCCTTGTGAATAGTAGACCTTGGGCCTATAAATGGGCTTTTGTGAATGTGCAATAGAAGCCCATTTCTCATACTCTCAGCCCAAAAGAACCATCTCTAATCATTTCATGGATGTCTGTTTGTTATTTTATTATTATTATTAGAATTAGAATTAAATTGAGTGTGTGTGTTTTTTTATATGCCTTTTGGAATTGTAAGCTAAAAGGGAAACAACAATGGGGAACATGCATGTGTGGGATAAAAGCAAAGGCTAATTAAAAAATTAAAAAAAAAGTTAGTAGGGGTTAGCAAATAATTAAGCAATAATCATACATCTTAATTACTCTCACCTTTTGTCTCCATTCAAATCTTTCAATAATCCAAAATAAAATAACAATACCAAATTAGAATCTTCATGATCCAAAATAAATAAATAAAATACACATGTCATAAATACCCCATTCAATTTTTATTTTTAAAGGGAAGCTTAAATAGATAATGGATTGTTCCGTTGTACACTGGTTAGGTTAGGAAGAACTAACCAACCTGAACAGAGTTCACAATCCAACCCAATTCAAGCTTGATTTTCGAGTTTGTTAGGTGTGTTCGATGAAAGTGGCTAATCTAGTGAATGATCATGGGTTTATAATCAACGAATATTATCTCTATTGGTACGAAGTCTTTTGGGAAACCCAAAGCAAACCCATGAGAGCTTATGCTCAAAGTGGACAATATCAAACATTGGCTAGTCAAAACACATCACTAACAACAGTAACAAATATTAAATATTCTTAATTTTCGTAATAATTTTAAAAGTAGAGTTGGATTGTAATCTTAATTTTTGCATGATCAAACAAGTGTCAACCCGCTAATGACCGAAAAAATGTCAACCTGCAAACTGATCCAAATTTTTAAGTTTTCTAAAAATTCAACTCTAACTGAAATTGGACAAAAAAATTCTATCTCAATCCAACTTTTTATGATTTCGGTTGGATAGTTCATATGGGTTGGATCCTTTTAGGTCTAAAAAAAATGATGCCCGACTCAATACAACCTATGGATACTCCAAGGAACCTACTCAAAGATCTATAGAAAAAAAAGTACGAACGTCCATAGTCTTCTATTAGATAATGAAAAACACAACATAAAATCGGAGAAGCACGAAAACAGTGAGATCTTGGAGTGTTCGTGAGTTGAGTTATGATATGAGAATGCAAATAGACATAAGGTTGAAATTCAATACAATTATCATAATCATACTCATTACATAAACTAAATTAAAATAAAAACAGCTTGTGTTTTTTGTTCCATTCCAATGTCTTCATTTCACACATCATAAGATCAATGAGCTTTTTCTTCTTCTAGTTCATGAATTCAACACAATCAACTTCAACCCTTTTTTCTTTTAAGTTCTAGAGGAAGGGAAATTTTGCGTACCCGAGTTGAATGTGTTGATTGAGATGGGATATAGAGAAGACTCCATAAATGGGGTTGATTTGTTACTCCTCCACTCGCCGTTCGACGCTCCGATCACCAGCTCGAGCGCTTGACTATCGTCTTCTCCGCCGTAGCAATACGAGCTCTCGCCGCCCGTGCTCAAATTTGGAGTGCTTTCGGGACCTTGGTCGTAAAGAATCCCTTTGAACATACGCCCACCAATGTTCACTGATGTTTGATATGCGAATTGTTCTTCGACATCGTCGATGGCACTGACTTTCACGCACCGAAAAACGGCTGAGGAGTTGAATTCAGCTGGAAAATTCGCAACTTCTAACCCTAATTCCAAATCAAATCGATTAGAAGAACAAAAATAATTGTAATTCTAATGAAACACTACACCCATCTCACCCTAGGGTTTGAATCATCCATCATCATCGTAATTTTTCGACTTAAGCTTATGAATTTCATCGAAAATTAATCACCTGGAGTGTCGACTGGAGCGGTCTGATCGGGTCGATCTAGTCGGGATTGTTGCCGAACAATTTGGTGACGTTGTAGCTGCCGTTCCCGGCGCTTGGTAGCCGGAACCCAAGTACTTTTGACATGAGTTTGGCAATGAAACCCTCGGCTCTTACAACAAGTTCTACATCTCAAATGGGAACAATCTTTCTTAGCTTGATTCCCACAATCTTGACAATTGATCGAAAACCCTAATCTCGGGACAAACTGATCGTGACGATCGGAGGCGTTGATCATGAAGTTCCTCCGACTCGGACCCACTCCAAATGAAATGTAATTCTCTAGATTTTGTTGTGGCCATATCTCCAAGCCCTTGGACAAGAACAATTGCTGTTCTCTTCCTCTTTGTTCTTGATTTTCCTCTTGTTTTTCACTTAAATAGAACAAACCCGTCATGATCTCTACAACCCAATATTATTTAGGTCATTCACGAAGGCTTTTAGGGTTTTTAGGGTTTAGAGAGAGAGAGAGAAGGAGGGTACCGGAGGAATTTGGAAGGTGGATTGCAAACGCCGCCGTGTTAAGTACTGAGAATCGTTACAGCTAAACCAAAACTGTCTCTGTCTCTTGTCTCTGGTCTCTTGTCTCTTGTCTCTCTCACTCACTCACTCATACTCGATATAATACGATGGTTTTTTTTTTAATAATAAAAAAAAAAAAAAAAAAAAAAAAAAAAANGAGAGAGGATAGAAGGAGTCATTGGATCTCTACGTAATCCAATTGACTGCAAATTGCTCAAGATCTTCTGCAGGGAGATCGGACGGCGGTGGATTCTAAGGGCACAATGGTCATTTAAATTTAATAGTGTCAACGAGAATGTTGGGCTATGAAGGGGGTGGATTGTGAGATCCCATGTCGATAGGAGAGAGGAACGAGTGTCAGTGAGGACGCTGGGTCGGGTGAATTGTGGATTCCACGATGATTGGAGAGAGGAATGAGTGTCAGCGAGAACGCTGGGACCTGAAGAAGGGTGGATTATGAGATTTCACGACGATTGGAGAGAGAAACGAGTGTCAGCGAGGATGCTGGGTTATAAAAGGGGTGGATTGTGAGATCCCACGTCAATTAGAGAGAGGAACGAGTGTCAGTAAGAACACTAGACCCTGAAGTGGGTGAATTGTGAGATTCCACATCGGAGTTGGAGAATGAAGCATTCTTCACAAAAATGTGGAAACTTCTCCCTAGCATACGCATTTTAAGAACCTCGAGGAGAAGTTCGAAAGGGAAAATCCAAAAAAAGACAATATCTACTAGCGGTGAACTTAAACTGTTACAGTGCCAATATAGTTCTTTTTACTCCGGAAAATTTTTAGAACATTTTCTAGAATTATATTCTATGAGTTTTATATTGAAAGTGTTCTTCAAACATCTAGATCTTTGATCCACGATGATTTCCAGATACATTACGTTAATGTGTTACCACACTATGATAACTTCTCGATGCACCATTTGAATGTGTTTTTTGTAGTGTATTTGACACATAGGTTTTGGACCCTGTGTCGGGGTGCATAACCCTTTGAACGCAACTTTACGTACATGTGTAACCATATTTTGGTCTACTATGTATCTTATGATTACCCAATGCATAGTATGACTAGAGATTACTCTCTTGTACATATTAAGATTACTCTACACCAATATGACCCGAGATTTGAATACAGGTATGATGACTGTTTTTACTCGTTAATTTTATGATTTTTTTAAATAGATACGGATATTATACAAAGATTTGAACAAATTTATTTAATTATATTTAAAGAGATTTGGATTTTTTTTTTTTTTTTTTAAATTTATAGTTGGGGATTAATTAATGATGGAGCGGCGCTAGTTGTACATGTGACTTAGAATATGAATGGATATTAGTTGGTCAAACGGAAAGTCTTTGCAGAATTCCCGGCTAATAAACGCGTTCTTCCCTTTATCTTTATCTAATCATGCCTGCTTCCTTTCAACATTTTTGACCAAACAAACCCTAATACCAAATACTTCAACCGGTTGCTCGACCATACACGTCGCTTTGAGTCCAACGTATACTCGTTCAATAAGGTTGGATCTTTAAGAAAAAAACGAGGAGTGTTCATATGACTCGATTGGGTTAAATATTTGAAAAACTGACATTTTGATTCAGTTCACGGGGTTGACATTTTTTTTGTTGGATCAACCCGACCACCCCAGAAGTAGGGTTGTAGTCTAGTTCAACCCAACCTTACCCTATTTTTATAAATATTAAGAATATTTAACGTATGTAACTGATGTTAGTGATGTGTTGTGACTTGTAAATGTTTTATATTTGAATTTTATGATAATTTATGTATTGGGTAAATAGGATTTTTAAATATAATTAAAAAAAAAAAAAACCCCGACTGTTAGGATCGTACAACTCACACCGGATTTTGGTAAAGAACAATAGAGAGAAGATAAAGAGAAATATATGTGAAGACACCGACAAGTGCTAGGGTTTAGATTATGAAAAATTAAATAATCTTAAAAGCTAAGTACGAGAATATATAAGATTTCTCCAATTACTTCAGTATTAAGTTTTTTTAAGTCTTACGTAAACCTAATTCATAAATAGAAATCAGACTCTACAACCTAACATCGACAATCCAACTCGGGTTAAGTTGAGTTGAGTTGTGAACTTTATTTAGATTATTCGGGTCACTCATCCAATCAATCCAAAATTTCAAGTGAGTTCAAAAGATTTTTTTTCAGCTCAACCCGTATACATCCCTAGAAAAAGCGTCACATAAAGCAACATTTTTTTAGTATATGATTAAGTATACAATAATCAACCCGAACATAACTCTTTTCAAAACCACCATTTAAAATGTTTATAATGAGTTCCCTTTTTAATTTTTTGAATAATGTCATAAAATTATTGAAAGTGGTCTAATATGAAACATTTAATTAGTTTTTCTTTCAAAAGTGGTTTCACAAAATATAAAATTAAAAAAAAAAATACTTTTGAAAAAAGCATGTGATTAAAGAATTTGTACTCTATAAATAGAATTGTAATGAAAGAATAAAAGAAAAATAAAGTGATAATTGAAAAATATAAATAAAGTTTAAATTAAAGGGAGACTAATTAATAATGGGTTTTTTCTTTTTTTTTTCCTTTTTTATTTTTTTCTTGAGTTCAATAATGGTATTTTTTTTTAAATAGTTTTAATTATATAAAATTCAAATATAAAAAATTTAAAATCACAGGTCATCACTAGCATCGGTTATAAATGTTAAATATTCTTACTTTTTTTTTAAAGTAGAGTTGGGTTGGATTGTAACCCTATTGCAACCCGACTAAAAAAAGTCAACCTGCAAACGAATCGAATTCTCAATTATTTAAAAATTCAATTCAACCCAAATAAAAATATATATAATCCAATTAAACTTTTATAGTTTTGACGGGATAATTTGAATTGATCAGATTATTGGCGTGGTAATTAAATAATCGAATAAATTTTAACTTTACTTTATATGAAAATTTACTTTAAATTTAAATATATGTAGAAATTATGATTTTTAGAAGTTTTTTTTTGTTTAATTTAGTAGGCTATTTGTGGTTACAAGAAGTTACTTTATCTTTTCAAAAAAACAAAAGAAGAAAACAAGGTACTTTATCTTTTAAGTGTTTATTTGGTTAAGTTTTGTGATTTTCTTTGTTTGAAACCAAGTTAGTTGTCGAGAGAGAGAGAAAAGGAGGATTTTCAAGAATGCCCACCACGTTAAAGATTCAAAGGATAAACTCTTGTAAAAGTGGACAACCGATTGTGTTGCACTCGTTCTAACTTGGTGAACAAGTCAGTCATATGAAAATCCTTAGTCACAAGTAATTTGGATGTATGATCGAGTCTCGGTCACGTTTGAGAGAACGTGTTTTAGAGGACATGAGCGAAGAAATGCGTTAAAAACAATTGGTAAGAAAGCAATGTTACACATCTACAACTTTGATGACATATGAGGTTGATTTTGAGGAGTCTCTTCAAATCTGTTAGGAATTGTTGAAAATCACTTCTCGATTCGTTGATTCTTCGCGTCTTCTCTATTACAATCTCTCCTACATTTATGCAGTGGAATTCTTCTTCGTGGCATGAGGTCATATCACCACTTTGTGACGGGTGTCTTCTTAGTCAGAATAATAATGTTTCAAGTTATTGGTGTGGACAACAGGACTACTCTGTATCCATAGGAGCAATTAGATACTATATGATGTCTTCCCGACATTCTAAGTGACTTTGACTAGTCCATAGTATTTTCGCACCAGTCATTGGTTCTTGCTGCTTTGTAATTGGAGTTGGGTTGATCTCAGCTTGATCAGAACTCTTTCTCCATTTTGAAATTTTTGTGGCCGACACTTCCGACCGACTCTTCTCTTCATTTGTATAGATGATCTTCCTAAGTAAACATGAGTTGTTTGGGAGGTTTGTCTCTGCCTCCCCCTTTAACGTAGGTGTTGGCTTGGGGTCTCTCCCAGTAATTAGGTGACCACTAACAAGAGTCTCAGTCGTATGACACACATTTATGGCAAAGGATCTCGCCCCCGACATAAAATCAATCTAGTGATCTATCTACCCAAGTAGAGATAAATCCTTTGTCTGACTTTTTGGTCTTGTGTCGTGGTGTTTCTTTGGCGACCAAGAGATTTCTATTGGAGTTAGCTCACTCGAGCTCTCCTCCTCAACTATGGCAATGCCAGCGATCGTAGGTTCATCATGGCTAAGATCTCTTCTCAACATAGTGTCGACATCATTTTCACCCCTTTTGGTTGATAGCTGTTGATAAGAAATCAGCCCAAGGAAAAGCTCTGATACCAAATGATATGGTAATCAGCCCAAGGGAAAAGCTCTGATACCAAATGATATGGAATCGCTACAAGGGGAGTAAGATTCAGATTACCTTGTTGATCGAATATCTCAAGGTAAGAACACTTGTTTGAGATTCGAATCACTCCACAAGCAAGATCGATCATGTCTAGCTTGAATGATTCTTGTTGATCAAATATCTCAAGGCAAGAACACTTGTTGAGATTCGAATCACTCCACAAGTAAGATTGATCATGTCAAGTTTGAATGATTCTAAATGCAACCTAAACTACTTAGAATTGCAAAGAAACTTAGTCATTGGCTAAAGAAAGCACAAATGCTTCTTTTACTATATTTTCCAAGTCTATTTACAAATACAACATATATGATTTTATATAGCCTCAAAATGAAAACTCTTAACCTTCCATGAATCTTTACCAGAGCCGTAACTTTCATACTTTATGACCATAATTAATATGAACCAAGAGACATCAATCATACAATATACATCAATGAAGATGTGAAAAAAATGTTGTTGGAATTATCAAAAAAATATTTCAATTCATGTCACATTGAAGAAGAACAAATCTTCATTATTATAAATTTTTTGTGGATCATAATTTAGAATAATTTAGAGTTATGATGTTTATTTAATGTATTTTAAGGCTTATTTACATAGTGGCTAATTATGACCATAAGTATACATCGTGGTTAATTATGGTCATAAAGTATGCAACTTACACCTCTTGGAAAGCTAGAAGGTTAAGAGTTTTCATTTTGAGACGATATAAAGCCATGTATGTTGTATTTGTGAGTACACTTTGAAAATATAGTAAAAGAAGCATTTGTGCTTTCTTTAGCGATTGACTAAGTTTCTTTGCAATTCTACATAGTTTAGGTTGCATGTAGAATCATTCAAGCTCGACATGATCAATCTTGCTTGTAGAGTGATTTGAATATCAAACTTTTTGCCTTGAGATATTTTATCAACAAGAATCATTCAAGCTAGACGTGATCGATCTTGCTTGTGGAGTGATTCGAATCTCAAACAAGTGTTCTTGCCTTGAGATATTCGATCAACAAGGTACTCTGAATCTTACTCCCCTTGTAGCGATTCTATATCATTTTGTATCAGAGTATTCCCTTGGACCGATTTCCATATCATTTAGTGTCAGAGCCTTCCACCCACTATGCTGATTTCATATCATCAAACCTACCCAGAATAGAAATCTACCTAAGACCATGCCATGTTGTTTTTAAAAGAATAGGTTCTATCATACTGCAAGTGTTTGCATTTTTCGATTCCAACAATAGGGTTACTTACTAAAATACTCAAGTCACGTGCAACTCTTATTTTTCAAGAAAATGTAAGGCACCCATGTAGGGATGACAGCGTCACGATGAAAGTCATGGAACTAATATTAGGGTAGTCGCATTTATATTTGTTAATCGACTCTTAGGTTAGTTCAAGCTTTGTTTATTTAATTTAATTTATGACATTCATTGGTTTTAAGGTATTTATTTTGAATGTTCCGTCCGTGACACCTTTCATGAAATATTTTAAATGTAAGTTTTCCCTACACATTATGCGTTACAAAGAGATCGTATGTCCCTCCATAAATTATTTTAAAATGATTGATAAAATTATTTTTTTACCATGAAAAATAAAATTTTAAAAATAACAAAAAGGAAATCAAACCACAAATAAAATACAAATAATCGAAGAAAAAAAAAACAAACAAACAAAGAATCTTTGTAAGCTAAATGAGGATAGGGACAACCTGCTCCATGTACCTTGTAATATTTTTTTATTGTCTTTATTATTATAATAATTATAGCTACATAATATTTAAATTTTAAGTTTTATTTTTTTAATTACGGGATAATTTTATATGTTTGAACCATTCAATATTTTAATTTTATGCATAAAATTTCTCTTTTTTCCGTAGGAAATTAACCATTTAAATTATTTTTCGATGCAAAACTAAGTATTTAATTTATTTAGAAACCCATCCATTAGAATTTATTGAATCGAATTTATTTTTGTTTTTTTTTAAAACTAAATTAGGATTAATTCTCTCGAGAAAAAAAGAAATGATTCGTGTGAGTTTTTATTCCGATTAGTATAAAAATTAATCTAGAATTTTGCAATAATGGAAAATGAAATAAGAAGAGATAAGGATGATGAAGTCATCTCGGACTCTACTTCACCTATGAACATCCTTACTTCTGTATTTATAGATTTAAATTTTAGGCTAAATGGATAAAAAAAATATCTTTCACTTTCCATTTTGTTTCAAAAATATCGTTAAACTTTCAAAGTTTCATAATACTTTTAAATTTTTTTAAAAAAATATCTCAAAAATACCCTTAAAATTTTAATATTAAAAATATTTGTATCATTAGTTTTGGACGAAAACGGTTGCTTCAAAAATATTTTTTAAATTTTTAAAAGGGTTTTAAATGAAAAATGTTTCAAAAATACATTTTGTCTTTTCAAAAGTTTCTTAATATTCTTAAAAAAAATTAACTTCAAAAACTTCACAGTTTAAAATATATTTTTTATTATTTGAAACGTTTTTATTATTGTCACGTTTCAAAGATACTCATAAACTTTCAAAAATAATATTAAAAATTTTGGAGATAACTTACACGGTGTTGATATATGTTTTTTGTCTGTGAAAAGTAAGAAAATTATTTAAGTTTATCAATATTATTAAAATAATTTAAGTTGGGAATATTTTATTAATTGAGTATTAACTTTTAATAGAAATAAAGACAAAATTTTGAGTTAACTCATTGAAAATAAAACCAGTTATATAATACTTAAACCTGATTATTAAAAGTAAAATTGGAATATAATGGTTTAAGCCAAATTTAAGAAAGCTTAAACGTTTTAGTAAGTTTAAAATATTAAAAGTATCTAATAATTTTTAAATTCTTTTTTTTGCATCTAATTGGATCGATATACAACGTATTTGAAATAAATTTGAATTTTAGGTTAATAAAATCCTAAACTTTTAATTTCGTGTCAAATAAATTAATAACTTTATAAAAATATTGGTTACGTCAATGTTCTATTAAACACAAAATTTTAAAAAAAAAAATACAATAAACTTGGCAGGTCGAGTTTGACCTTAACACATTACCGAATCATTTTTGGCCAATTCCCAATTGTTTTGAAGCTTGAAAGCTACGAGTTTGATCTTTTAACACATTCAAAGAACCTCTTGCCAACATTCATCCTTCCATTAAAGCTTGGCTGGTCGATCTTCATATGAAACTCCGAGTTTTCTTGACCAAACGAACCATTTCGATTCTTCCCTCGTGTTCTTGTTGGTCGTCTCGAATGATTCATGCTTTATCGGTCATTTTTGCATGTCAAACAGTAAAGACACTTCTATTTTGATTTGCAATGAGCTAAAATAGCTTGTGAATACACATTTATAGGCCTTTAGGAAGCCATAACAAACCAAATAGTCAAATCCTAAGATCTAAACTTGGACTGCGGTTAAATAACATTTAACCACGCCTAGACTTCAAAAGAAATATAAGAAAGTCTCAAAGACTTCCTACATCAATTACCTCCAATTTGACCTCAAGCTCTATCCAAGAAAATAGCAACTTTAGCTGCTGGGCTACGAAGTGCAACGATGGGAACAGTACGGTGACACCGGAGGGCCTACCGAAACCACTCAATCGTATATCCAAAGGGCTAACCAGAATGAAGGTTCGAGTCAGGTGTGGTAGCCAGGATGGGTAGAGAATGAGAATCGATTTACCTATATCTTCGCACTTTCGTTGGACAGTTCCTTGCTGAGGTTACTGGTCGAAACGATCACCGCGAAAGTGTTGCTATTGTTTCTGATCTTTAGCAGTCCAAGGAAACCTCATTGAGAAGAAAGACGTTGAATCACAAAGCAATATATGAAATAATTACTGGAATTACCAAAACAAATAGAATTTGAATTTCTAATCGCATACCAAATAAACAACTTAACACAGCATACCTAAAGAACCCATGAAGTGCAGAAAAAACGAGCACCTTCGAATAAATCGAGGTATGTTTCTCTGTTCATGCCACTAGGGTGTCGTCTATCATCATGATTGATACTCCTGTTTGTGAGATATCTTGCCTACGTTATCCACATACTGCTTCATTCGAGTTGGGTTTGACTCAAATATAAATGGCATTCCCCTTATCTACAAATGAACAAGATGAAAAGGAGAAAACATTCAATTCTCAAGCATAGACGTACAGTCCAACATGATCGTGTCAAAAATCCAGAGCTCCAACACTTCCAAGACTCCAGACCCCATAAAAATAGTAATGTAACAGATCCAAGACTTCAGACCCCATAAAAATAGTAATGTAACAGATACAATATGGAATGTCTAGCTTTCAATAAGTAATACATGGGGAGAGTGCATGCATTCTCTTTACATATCTAAGGTCATTTTTCTCGATTGTACCAAAATCATTAAACAAAAAAATACATGATGATACCAGTAAATCATGAGATGTGAACCGTTCTCCCGAAAAGCAAACCAGAAACATTAGGCATTATTCCTTTGTAGTGACTAGAGCAACATACCTCAATCAAGCAGCCAGAATTAAGTCGGAGGCAGTGACCAGGGGCTACATCCTTGTTATTTATAGAGATTGAGCATTTACCAAGATTCTTCAGGGAGAAAAATCCATCCTGATCTAATTTTATAATTGCCTGGAAAGAGAATATGGGTCGTTCATTTCGATAAGGACACTATTTGAACAGGAGACGAATAAATGTGCAAAAGATATGATAACAATATAATCTGAAAAAAGATTGAATCAACTCTACCTGCCGCCGAGATATTTTGTTACCACTTCCCTCCCTTCCCAAGTCAATGTCCACAATGACATCCTCAGTTGCTCTACCTAATAGAACCTGCAAACAAATGACACTTAATATGCAAAACCAGATAATTTTCCTTTAAGAACAAACCCACTTGCAGTGCTTGCCTTCAGTGCATTTAAACTAGCCGGCTCTAAATCATCGCCAAAGTTATTATATTGAACTCAATCACATCCTTCTCAATTAACAAGTCTGTTCAAGACACTAAGGAAATCATCTAGTGGGAATCACAAGGACAGCAGGACAATGAAGCACAGGGAAGGGAATTCAAAAGAGAGAACAAACTGCCAAAGGAAATTGACCTAATACTCGTATGCTTACTGGACAAAACCATCATATCAGTGTTCTTTGTGGTGGCAAACATCTTAAATTTTATCCAATTGAAGTCATCCAAGGACCTCATAAACTACCCCCCAAACAAGAGATCAGCGATTAATCCACCCGATAAATTGGCTTAGTTGAAATTATAAATCATTGAAATACCTCTGATTTCTTAATGTAATGCTTCGAATATCGGCCATATAGAACTGCTAATGCCCCATGAGAAGCAGTAGATCTTTGCATGTAAGCATTAGCCCCTTGCTCCAGTCGTATGATTCTCTTCTTTGTGTCCACATGTTGATATTTTAAGACTACAAATTAAACAAGAATATAAGAATATTGCATGGCGAACGCCACATTGAACCAAAACAACATTGGAAATATCATATAAGCATTTACATACAAGGATAAAAAAAAAAAATTAAAAAAAAAAAAATGTTATTCAAGGGGAGATAGAACTGAAACGCTAAACTTGGATATCAACCACGTGTAACATATGCAACAGTGTGGTCGAGTAATGTCAAAATAATATTCAGCCAATTGTACGCACACTATGGCTGGACAGCAGATTATCAGCTAGTTCTTGCCAAAATGCATTAAGAGCACTTACAGGCTATCAAAAGCCAGCTACGATTCAATATCAATACTAAATATGGAGACGTGGCTTCTTTCAAAAACCAAGTTTGGAATATATAGTAGCTTCTGTACAGGGGATATCAACTTTCCATACAATATTTTTTATATTGTAACAATTTATAGTCTTTTTTATGAATAAATGGACTTTCATTAAGAAAAAAAAATGAAAGAATACGAAGGCAAACAATATATTTTTTATATTGTCACAATTTATAGCTAGTTCGCACATTACAATCATGCATGTCTAAATACATTTCTTTCCAAACATTTAAAAGACTGAATAGAAACAGTTCGATGATGCAATCCATTGATGGCAGAGCACCAACCAATATAGAACCAAGAAAGTACCAGAACAGATATTAAATGAAAGGGTTTAGAAACTATGACGTTCATTATTTCATTTCAAAGAAGATAACAAGGAATAATGCAATTAGAAGTTTTGTTAGAATGTTTACTAAAAGTGACAAGAAATTGCATAAATTGTCATTTTATCCTTTTGATTATAACCTGAGAAGGAAAGCTAAAATATAATGATTTCAATGTATAATTCACACTTGAACCATGCAAAATCTAATAATATCAATTTGGTAAACTTTAAACCAAAAACCGAATTTAGAAGCACTTCTGATTTCAATCTATTTAAATTAAATGATCACAAACAAAGAGTGCTTCAATCCTACATATGATACCAGATCTTCTGAAATCCCATGTGCAACATTCAAACACACACCCATGCACAAAGGTAAATAATAATCTATTGATACTTCATCCTCACAAGGCAAGCACCATAGGATTTCTATTAGCAAGGCCGCAACATAATTAAGAATTGATTTAACCAGAAAATACATTGATCAAAATTACGCATTCAATAATAATAAGTCATCTATATGTTACCTTCTTCACTTGAATACAAATCCTGATCTTCTGGATCCAAGTCCATATCAAGTATCTGAAAGAGAAAGTTTTAAGAAACTGTAAGAGACAAATAGAGCAAGAGATACAAATAACTATCTGTCACTCAACTATTTATCATAGAAATCTTACCATTGCTTCAATATCTGAAAAATGAGGTACATCATCTTCACTGTCAATAGATAACTCTTCTTGATCAGATGTCGAAGATAGTCCACCTTGTTCAACACCAAAAGTACCTCTAGTACCCCCTTCCTGTGATAAACGATGATCTTTCAAAGAAGCCAATATATCTGGTTCCTGTTTAATGTCACAGGCAGCACTTGGTGGATACATTCTAACATTGTCAGAATCAAAGCCTGGCTTATCTGCATGAGCATTCAAAAAATTCTCACCAAGATGATTTACCCGGGAAATTTCATTGTTCTCTTCCTTGAGCACAGCTGGAAGGGCAGCATCACTATTTCCATTTATGGAGCCAACATTACTCACAGATGGCAAGTGTCTGGCGTTGCTATGGGATGATCTATAATTAACACCAGCTCCACCAACTGGATGCTTTTCACCTCTTTCAGAAAAACCATGCAATCCCGATAGAACACGAGGTTGTCCATGATTTTTCCTCTCCCTCCCAAGGTTTTGAGTCTCACCAGATTTTTCATTATAAGTGAAATCCTTGGTAGATGAAAAGGTAGTATTGATGCAATCTTGAAAATTGTATCCCATCGTAGCCATTGTTGACAATGGAGGTAGGAAAACATCATCATTGCTCGGGATGTCTGGGTCTTCTGTGTTCAAAGTACAAAAAAGAGGTTCATCACCTTTTACAGGACACTGACTGTTCAAAGATGCAGATGGCGAAGAATGAGCTTCAGAAGTACAATCCAAATGTCCAACACCACAGTCGGATCCTTTTTCATATAACCCTCCAGAACATGCTGTGGGGGGATCTACCATTGTATCAGTTGGTAACACTGTTTCTGCATTAATTGCATTAGTTGTTTGATCATGATTGATTTCATTTGGTGAATTCAACAAAAGCGAGCTCAAACCATCATAATATGACTTATCAAGCGCATCCTTTCCATCAACATCCATGAAAAGTAGCTCGTCCTCATTGCTCATGTTCATAAGAGAATTGGACAGTTCTGCAAGATAAACTTCAGCAGTGGCATTTGGACTTTTCAAATGATCTTGCTCAACTTCAATCTTCAACTTTAAGTCAGAGTAAGCATCATAGCCTGCTACTCTTGCATTTTGAATGTTTTTGTTCCCATCATCATCAGGTAGTTCAAAAGAGTTGCTTGTAGGTATATCCTTATCTGCAAAGCCAACATCAATTGGCAAGGCTGGTACTGAGGCATTTCTCCATATTGGCATACCAGGAAGCGGAGATGAGTACTCAACATTGTGAAATGATGCACCAGATTCAGAAACAGGAGAGTTAAAGACATTGTTATCCTCTAGTTCAGAGCCCATCACTCTCTGATCATTGCTCAGTTGCCCAAAAGTAGAAGGTCTTGCCTCCAAATCATTTTCAAAGATACTATGGACTGGAAAACCAGTCGATGGAGCCAATCCCTCAACATGAGAATCAATTGCAGAAGGAGGCAGACTCTCTCTCATACTGTGAGAAATTCCCTCCTGTCCATTATCCAGATTCCTGGGAAAATGCTTTTCAACTGTACCTTGACATCCAGATTGAAAAGTGTGCTCCACATCATCAGTATTCATCACATTCTGAGAGAAATCACATGGCAAGATCCCCATCTCTGAGCTCTGAAGTCCAAAATCATCAGATATTGGAGGGATACAATTTCCGGACATAGGCTCTTCAACAACATAGTTACTATTACTGGGTCCAACAAGAAAATTCAGGTCCATAGGGTTATTAAATGGTTCATTGCAAACTCTTTTACGCAAAGCATAGTAGCAATGGCGTACACTCCCAGATTTTCTCTTCCCACCAATATATTTGGTTTCTTTTGGATTCCCAAATTTGTTGAACTTTGACGGAAGAATGGAAGAAGAACGCTCGAAGTCAATCATGGACATAGATGCATCTTCGGATACAATTGGATCATAAAGTAAAGAATGCCATCGTTCTTGCAATTCTCTTACTGTGTATCTTCGAGAAAACTGCACAGCACCTTTGGCAAGGGACTCCAAGGAAGCACCTGCCTAGATGTTTAAACAATTAAAATGTGTACCAAGAAGCACCAATACGCTAGTTCTCTTGACAGAAAAAAAAGCATTGGAATTCGTCCAAAATAACTAGCACGTATACAAAAAACCTGAAGCACAGTCCCTTCAGCGACATTAGATAAAATTGGAAAGAACCTGTAGCATAATCCATGGTCTACTAATTTGTGGCTCACGAAGAAGAAGAGAATTCACCACTTATGAATCAAGGTGCAAGAAACGAAATCCTATCAAACCTCTTGCTTGCTTTTAAGGACACTGACAATTCAATTGTTCTCTTACATCCTCGACTCGAGAAAATGAAAGTTACATAACATAGCATGCCTTAAGAGTGCTTTAAAATCGTAGACGCATCTTCGATAATTAAACCTGTTCTTCATATATAAATTTTGAATTATAACTTCCAGACAGATAAGGCAGTTAAAGGCTTTCTAGTTATAAAAATGAAAGTTCCTATTTGAACAATCCCATGGATTTTCTAGCACAAACATCGCGCCTACCATAACTTGAACCTCAAGTGATAGAGACTACGCAGTGAAGGAGATGGTCCCACAGTTTAACACAAATTTTCAACAAGAACAATACAATATCATAATCACCATGAGGAAGAAAAAATTTAAGGCATTCAACAGTAAGGAACAAAACGGCAATCAAATTTATAACAATTCAGCTGTAAGAAATTCAATTCGCCCGATTGACTTAGACGGCCACAATTGAGACAATCAACCGCGAGTAATCGAAAGTAACAGTCTACGGATGAATCTTAAAAATGGCTCAAAAGAGGGAAATAGTTTTACCTCAACTGCGTTCTTGAGCAGAATATCATCTTCAGGAGTCCAAGGCGCGACGGGGGCAAGAGCTCCCATCTCCCTAAAGCAACAATTCCTTACCAGACCCTGTATAGAAAGCGTGTACTGTTGAAACCAACCGTAACAGCGAGAGAAGGAAGACGAAAGGTATGAAAATCGCCACTAGTTCTACCCGGCAGCAAGTTGTTCCACCGTGGCAGTCAAAACGCACAATCGCTGGTTGTGAAGAGGTCCGTCGCACACACCGCCATCAGAAAATCGTGTCGATCGCAGCAGTATGCTCGTAGTGGCAGCACACTGCCCGTCGCGTCACTACGTACGGTACCGCCTTACGCCGCGTGTAATCAAAATGACGTGGCGGTTAGTGAATTTAGGCTCGCCGGTGAAGAAAACAAAAACGCTGGTCAGAGTAATCGAGGGCCTTCCCACGCCTGAGACTGCAGCGATAGCGTCGGAGAGGAGGCGCAGTCGCCGGAAATGAAGAAGACGAGGGCGAGTGTTTGGCGGCTCGAACACACGTGAGAGGGAGCTGGAAGAAAGAGGATGGGGCTCATGAGCCTTAGGGTTTTCTTTAATTTCCTTCCCTTTTAATTTATTTATTTATTTATTTTATTTATTTATTTCATAGGGAAAATGGCACATAAATAAAAGAAAAAAAAACTGACATAGTTATTGTTTTTATATTAGTTTAAAATTTTCACTAATTATTTATTTTAACATATTTTTAACAAAATTAATTTAATATAGTTAAATTAAAATGGATTATTTTTTCTTATAACTCAAATGTATAACTAAATTAAAAATAAAAAATTGTATTTCTAACCCGATATAATATTTGGAAAATATATTATAATAATTAGTTATAAAATATATCTTAGATATTTATAATCAATTAATAGTATATTTTTCTCTTATTTTTAAATATTAGTTGGTAGTTTGTATCCTATTACCCCTATTTCTCGTTCTTAATATTACTTTTTAATTAAAAATTTTCTAAAAAAAGTTTTTTTTTTTTAATTTTAAATAGATTATCTCTTTTTAATATTATTTCTTTAAAATTTATGAGTATTTTTTAAAATTTGTATTACGGGTAAGACTATTCTTGAACTTTAAACAAAAATATCAATGGTCATAGCTTCCTTAGGCTCGGGTTTCTTCTTCTTCTTCTTCGACTCCTTCCTCTTGCCACCCAACCACCTATTTTCGCATCCGAGCTACTATTTCTATGATTTTGATTGTTATTTCATTTGACACTATGTTAGTCTTCTCTTTCTTTCGTATTTTGTTTAACTTATAAGTTTTAGGATAATCGATAATTTTCTATTTGGTTGTTGAGCAAAAGATTAGAATTCACCTTTCTCGGGAAGATGAATTTGGTGAATATTGATTGTGAACATGTTTTCATCTAGACTAAAGGGTGGAGGATTTAGTTTGTGTTGATGCGAAAATCTGGTAAAAAAAAATCTCACCTCAACATTCACCTGCTTCAATGGTAAATTTATAATTTGAAAAAAAATAAGTGACGTGAAAAATAGAGTAGAGGTGTGCACAGGTATGATGCTTGCTACACCGACTCTAATACTTTAGCTAGAGAGGTTGACGGTAGCAAACTTAGCTTTTAGAGAACTTTTAAAGGATGAAAAAGAAATCGAAAGATCAAACTATTTGATATGCGGTTAAAATGATGTATTTATAAGAAAAATAACCTAGGGTTTCTCTTTCCCTCTTAGGATTAAGATGCGAGTTTTACGCTCAATAATGAGTTGACCCATAAGTCTACTTTCGTTCGGGATTTATTTACTAGTCTTTTCCTAGCTTTTGACCTATTTGTCGGACCCAATTTTACCAACAATAGTAGTTCCCAATCCCAAGTTGGGGTTTATGGTTTAACTCGGGATTGTCATAGTGCAAAATTTATGGTGTACTCTTCTCTTTAACGACATGTGTAACATATCAAATTAAGCCCTTCGATGATTCGAGGAAGGGCCCAAATCATGAATTCTAATGGAAAATATAATCAAATCATATGTAGATTTAACTAATTTATAGATTTAAACCCAAATCATTGAAGTCAAGTTAGGCATGACTTATACCGTACTTATCTTCTACGACGACCTTAGGCATATGTTCTTAGTTCGATTTGAGATGGTCTCTAGATTTTGGACGTTGATTCTGGAGTTGACTTTACCTTAAATTCAATTATAGGGTGACCAATCTTTAGTGGTTGACCAAATATTTTCATTTGGAAACTATCAAGTTCCGACTCGATTTTCCAATGACAATTTTCTTTCATCTCCTCATGTCACCTATGTCATTGGTTTTGAAAAAACTC
Organism: Cucurbita pepo subsp. pepo; assembly: GCF_002806865.2. Taxonomy (NCBI): domain Eukaryota; kingdom Viridiplantae; phylum Streptophyta; class Magnoliopsida; order Cucurbitales; family Cucurbitaceae; genus Cucurbita; species Cucurbita pepo. The sequence goes on from NC_036652.1 coordinate 2,468,066, forward strand.
TACCCATCCTCTAATTTGATCTCGATATTCCTACCGTGTCTTCATGCCACCTATGTTATTGTCGTGTAGAACTATTTCACGTGTCGTTGACATCACAATTCACCAAACCCTAAACCCGCTTCATCTTCTTTCAAGAAAGCTTTTTAGCAAGTGATTTTTAGCTCAAAATCTTCATCCTTTCTACTTTGAACCTAAAATTACAATCAAAGTTGTTTTTTTGGCAAAGTTGGATCCTCTTCCACATGCATTGTTGTACATTACAGTAATAGATAGTCAGAGTAATAAGAGATGAACACCCTCTCATCATACAAACTCAACTGCCCAACTTCTCCTCATTCACAAGTCCTCTACTAAGAGATCTTCTTTTATGAACTAATCTACACAGTCGACATCGCCTCTCTATCGATATATCACGACTGTCCTGAAAACACGTACTACTTTTTTACCTACATGTCGCTTTGCTGCTGAGTTCATTGCTGCTGCTGCTGCTGCTGCTGCTGCTGAGGTTGAGTGTGCGGCCATGGCATGAACGGCATAGGTGGTCGTGGCTGTTGCACAGTGGCACCGTACACGTTCGCTTGATCCAATTGCTTCCCCATGATCATCCCCGTCGCACCAACTGGATGCTGCGAGGGAACATAGTAATAAGGAATATCAGCTGGGGAACCAACTACAGGAATAGAGGCTTTAGTGATTCCGAGGCCTTCCTCTTTCAGTTCGTCTCTAGGAATAATATCAACCAAGAAATCGAAGACATCGGTCCTCGAAATTGCAGCTGCAATATCGTTCTTCTGTAAAGTTCTCCTTTTGTTCTCTTCTGTATGAATCCAGGATCGTAGAGTCAATTCCAAGATGAACATTTCACACGCCTTTGCGAATACAACGGGTGCTTCAGCTGAAATCATTCGAACGTCTTCATCCGCTTTCATTATCTTCTTGATTCGAGCAAGGGGGAGACTATGGTTCTTGAAGTCAGTTGTTTGTTCAATCTCTTGCATTTGGTTTGCCCAAAACATTTGGTGTTGTTGTTGCTGGTGGTGGTGGAAGTGCTGAGCCTGCTGAAAGGCAAGCTGAGTTGGGGGAACTGTAATAGCGGGTGTTCCGGAAGCCACCAACGGAGCTGTTTGGTAAGGATTAGAATATGTGCCTGCACCGCCCGCACCGCCCACACCGCCTGCAGGCTGCTGTGATTGTTGCTGATGCTGTGAACGCTCTGATTGATCCATGGCTCACAATACTTGGTGTATATTCCACACTGTTCATCAAAACACAATTTCTATCATGCTTAAACAACATCATAGCTTTAATCATCGATCTAGGTAACCGCTCAACCTCACCGCTAGCAGATATTGTCGAGGTTTACACGCCCTAATAAATGGTGTTTCATTCTCCTCCCCAACCGATGTAGGATCTCACAATCCACCCCTTCAGAACCCAGCGTCCTCGCTAGCACTCGTTCACTTCTCTAATCGATGTGGACCCCCCAATCCACCCCCTTCAGGGCCTAGCATCTTTGCTGGCACACTACCTCGTGTCTTCCCCTTCGGGACTAAACCTCGTCGCTGGCACATCGCCTAGTGTCTGGCTCTAATACCATTTGTAACTGCACAAGCTCACCACTAGCCGATATTGTCCTCTTTGGGCTTTCCCTTCCGAGCTTCCTCTCAAGGTTTTTCAAACACGTCTAATAAGGAGAGGTTTCCACACCCTTATAAAGGTGTTTCGTTCTCCTCCACGACCGATATGGATCTCACAATCTTTTCCCAAGCAATTAAAAAGAATTGGGGAGTGGCTCCATGCCCCAAAATAGAACCTAGAAAACACTCATATATCCACTCACAGAAGAATTTGTTCAAGCTAAAAAAGTTCATCAGGAGTGAAACAGAGAGTAATCATTCAGAGAAAAAGAATCATCAAAAGAGTAATTATTAAAGAACTTCTCAGCTCTCCAATCTGCCCTAACTTCAAACTCAATTGAATCCTACTGGATCTCCAACAGAACGCCATCGAAAACAGGAATTCATATCCAGAGCTTCGATTGTATGAATTGCTTAGCCATGGATTTCAATTTCAAAAGCATAAAATTAACACAAACGAAACAGTATTGAAATCGTTATCATGCAGCAGAGAAAAACAAAACCCGATCAAGGCAGAATCAAACGAAAAGAGGGAGTGAGTACCAAATAATCGATGGCCATAATCCAAAACACTAAATAAAAAGCAAAATAAGAAGAAGAAGAAGAAGAAGAAGAAGAAGAAAGAAGATCACCTCTGATTTTGAAATCCGAAACCGAACTCCACCAAAGTTCTTCAGTAGCAGAGAAGAAAACCTAAGAGAGAAGGATTAACAGAGGTTGAAAAGAAGGTGTTGAGAGGGAGAGGGATGATATAGAAGAGAAACGTGTCGAGGCGTGAGAGCTATGGCGGAGGGCAAGTGGCGGAGAGAGAGTGGGCGGGGGAGACGGAAGATGGTGAAAGGGATGTTTTTCTGTAGAAAACAATGGCGTATCTGTGCTCTCTCTGTCTTTCCTGAATGGCCCATTTTCCTTTTTCTTTTCTTCTTGGTCCAAATGGGTTTTTTTTGCGTTGCTCCTAGGTCAATAGCAACGCACCACGTGTCTACATGGTCGAGTCCGGTTGGGTTGAGGATTTTTTTTTGACCCAATCTAAAAATTTGGGTTGGTCCGATGGATAACCCAACCTAACCCAATTCAACCCGAAAATTCTCATAACCCGAATTAGGGTTGAGTTAAGGTTCATATCTAACTTCTGTCAAAAAAAAAAAAAAAAAAAAAAAAAAAAAAAAAAAAAAAAAAAAAAAAAAAAAAAANATTGTTAATGAATCAACTTTCGTATGCCACCTGTCATAATTAATGGAGTGCAGAGCACAGGCTGGAGAGATACAGAGATAATATTTCGTGGAGAGTATAAAAAATGCCATCAAAATACTTTTCATCCACAGTGTTTCAGCTTAAATCAAAATTTCCTTACCACTTCAGTCAGATCGAGAGACGAGAAGGAGAGATCAATGACTAGGAGGCGTGACAACCCAACCCAACCCAACCCATAACCGTGTATTTTTAGTTGGGTTAAGGTTGTTCCATTTTTTTTTTTTTTTTTAATTTAGAAAACTCTCCTTAAAAAAATGTCACATAACTAACATCTGTCAAAGAAAATGTCACGTACCCAACCTCACCCAACCTCAGTACAAAACAATGTCATATAAAAAAAAAATGTCACCTGACATAGTTAATGGAGTGGAGAGCACAGACAGGAGAGGCAGAGATAGTATTAGTGGAGAGTGTAAAAAATGCCATCAAAATACTTCTCATCCTCCGCATTTCAAATCAAAATTTCCTTACCACTTCAGTCTAAATTCGAGAGATGAGAAGGAGAGATCAATGACGAGAAGGCGTGACAACCCAACGAGAAGGAGAGATCAATGACCAGAAGGCGCCACAGCCCAACCCAACCCTCTATTTTTGGGTGGGATTAATGTTGTTCCAATTTTTTTTTTTTTTAAATTTAAAAAACTCTCCTTAAAAAAATGTCACATAACCAATTATCTATCATAAACAAGCCACATAATTGTCCTTTGTCAAATAAAAAAACGTCACCTTTTTTACCATAATTAATGGAGTGCAGAACACAGACTCAAAAGATGCAGAGATAGTATCTGTGGAGAGTGTAAAAAATGTCATCAAAATACTTCTCATTCATAGTATTTCAGTTTTATTAAATCAAAATTTTCTTACCACTTCCGTCTAAATCTAAGAGATCGAGAGACGAGAAGGAGAGACCAACAATGAGAAAGAGATGATATTCGTGGAGAGTGCAAAAAATGTCATCAAAATACTTGCTTCATCCACCGCGTTTCAATTTTATTTAACCAAAATTTCCTTACCACTTCCTTCTGAATCCGAGAGATCGAGAGATGAGAAGGAGAGACCAACGACGAGGAGGCGTGACAACCCAACCCAACCCAAAAATTTTCATAACCCAATCTAACCTAACCCTCAAATCCTCTCTTTCAAAGTTGGGTTAAGGTGGTTCCAATTATTGTTTTTTTTTAATTTAAAAAACTCTCTTTAAAAAAAAATGTCACTTAACTAACCTCTGCCAAAGAAAATGCCACGTAACCCCAACTTTCGTCAAAAACAATGCCACATAACTGCCCTTTGTCAGAAAAAAAAAACTGACATAATTAATGGAGTGCAGAGCACAGATAACCCCAACTTTCGTAAAAAAACAATGCCACATAGCCTCTTGTCAAAAAAAAAAAAAAAATGTCACCTGACATAATTAATGAAGTGCAGAGCACAGACTGAGAGATGCAGAGATAGGATTCGTGGAGAGTGTAAAAAATGTCATAAAAAATACTTATCATCCACTTTATTAAATCAAAATTTCGTTACCACTTCAATCCGAGAGATCAAGAGACAAGAAGGAGAGATCAACGATCAGAAAGAGATGGTATTTATTCGTGGAGAGTGCAAAAAATGCCATCAAAATACTAACCTCGTGTTTCACTTTTATTAAGTCAAAATTTCCTTAGCACTTCGGTCTGAATCCAAGAGATCGAGAGATGAGAAGGAGAGACCAACGACCAGGAGGGGTGACAACCCAACCCAACTCAAAAATTTTCACAACTCAACTCAACTTTCTATTTTTTGGTTTGATTAAGGTTGTTCCAAATTTTTTTTTAAAATTTAAAAAACTCTCCTTAAAAAAATGTCACATAACCAACAAAGAAAATGCCACTTAACCAATCATCTACGGTAAACAATGCCACATAATTGCCCTTTGTCAAAAAGAAAAAAAAAAAAAAAAAATTGTCACCTTTCTTAACATAATTAATGGAGTGCTGAGCAGAGACAGGAGAGATGCAGAAATAGTATCCGTGAGAGTGTAAAAAATGTCATCAAAATACTTCTCATCCACAACATTTTCGTTTTATTAAATCAAACTTTTCTTACCACTTCCGTCTAAATCCAAGAGATCAAGAGACGAGAAGGAGAGACCAACGATGATAAAAAGATGGTATTCGTAGAGAGTGCAAAAAATGTCATCAAAATACTTACCTCATCCACCGTGTTTCAGTTTTATTAAATCAAAATTTCCTTACCACTTCAGTCTAAATCCGAGAGATCAAGAGATGAGAAGGAGCGACCAACGATGAGAAGGCGCGACAACCCAACCCAACCCAACCCAATCCAAAAATTTTCACAACCCAACCCAACCCTCTCCATTTGGGTTGGGTTAAGGTTGTTCCAATTTTCTTTTTTAAATTTAGAAAATTATCCTTAAAAAAAATGCCTCATAACTAACATCTGTCAAAGAAAATGTCAGGTAACCAACCTCAATACAAAAAAAATGCCATATAATTGCTTTTTGTAAAACAAAATGCCACCTGTCATAATTAATGGAGTGCAGAACACAGACCGAGAGATGTAGAGACAGTATTCCGTGGAGAGTGTAAAAAATGCCACCAAAATACTTCTCATCCACACTGTTTCAGTTTTATTAAATCAAAATTTCCTTAGCAGTTCGGTCTGAATCCGAGAGATCGAGAGATGAGAAGGAGTGACCAACTACAAGAAGGCATGACAACCCAACCCAACTCAAAAATTTTCACAACCCAATCCAACCCTCTTTTTTTGAGTTGGGTTAAGGTTGTTCCAATTTTCTTTTTTAAATTTAAAAAACTCTCCTTAAAAAAATGACACATAACTAACCTCTATCAAAGAAAAAGCCATGTAACTAACCTCCTAAAAAAACAATGCCACATAACTGCCCTTTATAGAAAAAAAAATGTCACCTGTCCTAATTAATGGAGTGTAGAGTACGGGAGAGATGGAGAGATAGTATTCATGGAGAGTGTAAAAAATAGGGGTGTACATTGCCCGGGTTGGGTTGGGTTGGGTTGGGTTGAGGGATTTTTTTTTTACCCAACCCAAAAGTTCGGGTTGGATGGATTGGTAACCCAACCCAAAACTTTTCACAACCCAACCCAACCTTCTATTCTCAGGTTGGGTTTGGGGTATTAACATAGTTAAACATTGTCATCAAACTAATGAGCGAAAATTCTAACGTATTAACATAGTTCAACATTGTCATCAAACTAAAGACAACTAAATACCGATAATTTTTTTAGAATGGGTTAAATATTTGAATTGAAATATGAGTTTATCGTGACCTAAGTCCTAAACTATTAGAAAAATAAATATATATATAAATTGGTATATAATAATGTTACAACAAATAGATAATAAATACTATTTTGGCAAAGTACCATTTTGGCAAACCTATTAATACTCAAGATTTCTTAATATAGTTTATATATTTTATTTCAATCCGGTCGCTCGGGTCAATTCGAGGGTTTTGTCTCACGAACTTGAAACCGAACCGATTCAATTCGGGTTCAGAAAAAATTAACCCAACCCTACCCGAAATGCTAATCCAACCCAACCCTTATAGTTCAGGTTGGGTTGGTCCGGGTTGTCGGGTTGAATGTATACCCCTAGTAAAAAATGCCATCAAAATACTTTTCATCCACAGCGTCTCAGGTTTATTAAATCAAAATTTCCATACCACTTCCGTCTGAATCCAAGAGATCGAGAGACGAGAAGGAGAGACTAACGATGAGAAAAAGATGGTATTCGTGGAGAGTGCAAAAAATGCCATAAAAAAACTTACCTCATCCACAGCGTTTCAGTTTTATTAAATCAAAATTTCCTTACCACTTCAATTTGAATCCGAGAGATCGAGAGATGAGAAGGAGAGACCAACTAAGAGAAGGTGTGACAACTCAACCCAACCTCAAAATTTTCACAACTCAACCTAACCCAATCCTCTATTTTTGGGTTAGGTCAAGGTTCTTCCAAATTTTTTTTTTTTTTTTTAATTTAAAAAACTCTCCTTAAAAAAAAATGCCACGTAACTAACTTATATCAAAGAAAATGTTAGGTAACAAACCTCCCTCAAAAATCATAATTAACGGAGTGTAGAGCAAAGACAGGAGAGATGCAGAGATAGTATTATGTGGAAAGTGTAAAAAATGCCATCAAAATACTTCTCATCCACATCGTTTCAGTTTTAATAAATAAAAATTTTCTTAGCACTTCAGTCTGAATCCGAGAGATCGAGAGATGAGAAGGAGTGACCAACGACAAGAGGGCGTGACAACCCAACCCAACTCAAAAATTTTCACAACCCAAAAATTTTCACAATCCAACCTAATCCAACCCAATCCAACCCAATCCAACCCAACCCTCTCTTTTTGGGTTGGGTTAAGGTGGTTCCAATTTTTTTTTAAAATTTAAAAAACTTTCCTTAAAAAAAATGCCTATATATCACATTGCCACATAACTACCCTTTGTCAACAACGAGAAGGCTTGACAACCCAACCTAACCCGAAGGCTTGACAACCCAACCCGAAAAAAATGCCTATAGATCGAGAGATGAGAAGGAGAGACCAACAACGAGAAGGCTTGACAACCCAACCCGAAAATTTTTACAACCCGACTCTCTCTTTTTGGGTTGGGTTAAGGTTGTTCCAATTTTCTTTTTTAAATTTAAAAAACTCTCCTTTAAAAAAATGCCACATAACTAACCTCTGTCAAAGAAAATGCTACCTAACCGTCAAAGAAAATGTCACATAACTGCCCTGTAAAAAAAATGCCACCTGCCATAATTAATGGAGTGCAGAGTACCAACTGGAGAGATGTAGTGATAGTATTCTTGGAGAGTGCAAAAAATGCCATCAAAATACTTACCTCTCATCCATAGCGTTTCAGTTTTATTAAATCAAAATTTCCTTACCATTTCGGTATGAATCCGAAAGATCGAGAGATGAGAAGGAGAGACTAACGACAAGAAGGCGTGACAACCCAACCCAACTCAAAAAATTTTACAACCCAATCCCAAAGTTTTCACAACCCAACCCAACCCAACCCTCTATTTTTGGGTTGGGTTACAGTTATTCCAATTTTTTTTTTTTTTAAATTTAAAAAACTCTCCTTAAAAAAATGCCACATAATGCCATGCCACTTAACCAACCTCTGACAAAAACAATGCCACATAACTGCCCTTTATAGAAAAAAATGCTACCTGTCATAATTAATGGAGTGTAGAGTACCAGACTCCAGAAATACAGAGATAGTATTTCGTGGAGAGTGTAAAAAATGCCATCAAAATACTTCTCATCCACGACGTTTCAGTTTTACTAAATCAAAATTTCCTTACCACTTCAGTTTGAATTCGAGAGACCAACGACGAGAAGGCTTGAGCGATTGCCGAGTGCCAGTGACGAGAAGAGATTGAGATCGAAACTGAGACAAAGAGGAGAGTTGAGACCATAGCGTCACGACGTCGCAAAGAGGAGAGTCTAAGAGTGAGACTATGAGAGGTTGAGAGCTGAGAGACTCAAAGTGAAAGACTAAGAAAGAGATAAAAGAGTAAAATGTTAGAGAAGTTGAGTCTGAGAGACAAAGTCTCGGACTCATGGTCAAACAACAGACGCCAGACGCTGTTAGAGAGAGATAGTACGACGTGGACTTCAGTTTTGAGTTTTGGCCTCTTCAATTGTTTGGTTGGGGTTGTTGGGCTCTTTTTTCTTTTTCTTTTTTTTTTTAATTTTTTTAATTTTTATATGTTTTCGGGTTGGGTCAAGTTGACCCAATCAATTTCTTTTGGAACCCAAACCGGATCGAGTTCAAAAATTTGAACCCAACCCAAACTCGACATCCAATTCAACCCAACCCACCCTTATAATTCGGGTTGGATCGGGTTGAGTTCTCGTGTTGGGTGTACACCCCTACGCACCACTCTTCCTAAGTGTGCTTTCTTTTCCTCACTTGCTAACCATCCAATCAACACCCAAACCTCCATCAACCTAGCAATTTAGAGTAACTATATGCATTAACTTACACGAAACATGTCGTTCTTGTCACACAAACGACTGGAGTTCGACTTCGACGAGTAAGATCAAACTAATACTGACCAAGGATATGTAGTGACTCCAGCTTACACCAACGAGATAAGTGATCTTACTGTTAGAACGCGTTCGATCTAGGTTAAATGAATTGAATGTTGCATGAACTAATGATGACTTCGTATCATATTTTCCAACCGAATTGTTTTCAACTACATGCATAATAATATGAATACATTTTGGACACCAATGTTGAATGACAAAGACATAGACAAACATAATTAAAAATCTATTAATCAGCTGATATCTTCTCCCTCAAGCTGGAAACGAGTTGATCAATGTTCTTCATAGAGCTGCCACCTTGTTGAAGAGCTTCCAAGCCAAGCTGTTTCCATTTCAAAGCATTTTGTTTGAATTCAATGGCTCTATCTCCCTCCATCACTGTTCTTATACAAGCTTTGATCTCATCTTTCCTCACAATCCCATCCTCACCCACCTTCACTCTCACGCCCACCTTCCAAACATCCTTCACATACTTAGCGATCGTTGGCTGATCGGTCCACTGCGGCATGCCCAACATCGGCACGTCCAAGCACAAGGCCTCGAGCGTCGAGTTCCAACCGCAGTGCGTGAAGAAGCAACCAATTGCTTTATTCGAAAGCACTTCTAGTTGGGAGCACCACTTCAATGTTAGTCCCTTCTCGGGCGCGAAGCCTTCAGGAAGTTTTGCTTCTTCCGATGCCCTAATCACCCAGATGAAGTAGTAGTTACTTTCGACTAATCCACTAGCAAACTCTGCCATTTGAGTTATATTTAAGTTGGCCATGCTACCAAATGACACGTAAACGACCGAGCCATTTGGTTTGGTTTCTAGTCATGTTCTTGTTAAATATGCCTCATCTGCCTCGACTTTGAAGAGATCCAACTCGTATTTCTTGTCGTTTTCATTAGGATTCCCTAGGTAGAAAGATGGAATAGTTGGCCCTATTGTCAATGTTGGACCAATTTTCGATAGTTCATCTCTCTCCTGTAATATACATTAAAAAACATTGGTTTTGACCTTTTGATCCAACCACACCAAAATAAATAACCAAAACATAACGAAACATTCACAAAACACACGGTAATACTAGTAATGCTCTACAATTAATAACTTCTCATAGAAATGCTCTACGATTAATAACTTCTCAATGCATGACTGTCACAACCCCTGATTCCAATGTTCGATTTTGAACAAATCGAGCTTAGTTTGCCCGCTAGTGTTGACCAATTTTTAATAGTTCATCCCGTTCCTATAATATATATTAAAAAAATTATTTTTTTTTCTAGTGAATTGTTAGGCCTCTTTGGCTCTAATTTGACAAAATAATGCTATTACTATTTATTTTTACTTAAAAAATATACAATACGACCAACAATATTTGAAATTATATATAATTTGAATTTTGAATTATTTAAGGTGGTCGAAAATAGTCCAACTGTGGATAAGAGACAAAAACAAGAACCTCAGCCTCAAATTCATGGATAGAGTTGACTAGGATCCAATCAGCTCCCTCTGTGTTGGACCACTGATTCAACACCAATTGGAAGTACTGTGGGTAGCAATCAGGAGCTGAGAAAAAGGACGGCAAATCCTGCAGCTGAAGCGGCGGCAGCCCGGGGATAGTCACCGGCGATGAGGGCAGACTCAGCCATCCCACGTGTGAATAATAGTAAATAAAGTTGACGGGGCAAGGCTGAGTGAAGAACGCCGCCGCCATAAGGCCGAAGCCCTTGGCGACGTCGAGAGCCCAAGGCATGAACGAGTCGTACACGACACCATGGATTGGATGATCGGAGCTTTGGCGGCGGCGTATGAGGTCTATTAGGGTTCTGGTGCCGTTTGTTTTGATTTGAAAGAGATAGTCGTCGATGTTTCTCGCTGCAGCGAACCCGGCGTCGTCGAAGCCATCGGAGATGGTGTCCCACTCGAACGAGGTAGTCGTCGATGGTTTGAAAGTGTTGAAGATGGTGAGGGCTACCGTGGTATGAATTCCTTTGGAGGATAAGGTGTTGGAGAATTGGAGCATAGGGTTTACATGGCCTTGGGATGGATAGGGAATTACCAATACATGGGGTTTCTTTGTTCTCTCCATCTCTCTCTCTCAAATGAACAAATGGAATCAACTAGTTAGACCCACCATCAATTTGAGAATATCTAACCTTAAAAAGATGGAATAATTCGTGTCCAAATCTATGTTCACCTTGTTTAGAGCACTTCTACGAGTGTAGTTTGCCACATCGTGCTCACTCCTCTCATATCACTTCCATCTTCTTAATTAATTGATGGGTAAGACTCTTCTCGAGCCTTGGTTCTGTTGGATGATGAAAGTCCCACATCGGCTAATTTAGGGAATGATCATGTGTTTATAATAAAAAAAATACTCTCTCCATTGGTACGAGGTTTTTTGGGGAGCCCAAAGCAAAACATGAGAGCTTATGCTTAAAGTGGACAATATCATACCACTGTGGCGAGTCGTGTTCATCTAACATGGTATCAGAGCAGGGTCATGTCCTAAACTTAGTCATGCCAATAGAGCGAGCCTCCTTAAAGGCATAGTAAAAAAGACTCACATAATCAATTGGATCAACTCTAGAGCCTACTGACCGATCCTTGAGCTTTCATTGTGTTTTTGGACAACCTTAGCTGAATCAAACGTAGAGCCTAACTCACATAATCAATTGGATCAACTCTAGAGCCTACTGACCGATCCTTGAGCTTTCATTGTGTTTTTGGACAACCTTAGCTAAATGAAACATAGAGCCTAACTCACATAATCAATTGGATCAACCCTAGAGCCTACTGACGGATCCTTGAGCTTCCATTGTGTTTTTGGACAACCTTAGCTAAATCAAACGTAGAGCCTATTGATCCTTGAGCTTCCACTGCGTTTTACTTTACTTAGATTTCTTGAGATTGCTTGGAATGAAAAACTTAATAAGTGAAAGGGGATTTGTAGCCATTGAAATCCTTTATTTAAGAAAAAACAAAACCAAGAATTAGAATTTTCAAAGTGAATAAGATGAAGAAAGCGACATGAGGATGTATTGCAACCTTTCTTGAATGGTTAGAAGGTGTAGCAAGTTTCTTGAAATATATGAACAGCCATCGGAAAACGAAGGTGTACCAACTTTTCTTCTCGATGGGATCGGTTGGAAACTAATAGACAAAGATATGGAAATCAAGACTTCTAACAATTATAGTCATCGGATGTAGGTGTATGTGCTCAGAGGAAAAGGAGAGACATTATGTGCATTCAAGAAATTCAAAAAACGCGTTGAATACGGGTCTTATCACAAAGTTTTTGGGAAGAAGAAGGTATGACGCGTTGAATATGGGTCTTATCACAAGTTAAAGTTTTTGGGAAGAAGAAGGTATCAAGCATCAACTCATCGAACCATACACTCCACAAAAAACGATGGGGTCGAGTGGAGAAACCACACCATAATGAACACTGTAAGAAGTTTACTCAAGAACATGCAAGTCCCAGCGATTTTCTAGGGCGTGGCAATACGACATGTGATTTATTTTCTAAATTATTTACCGACAAAGACGTTGTACACTCACACCCCCTATGAAACATGGTTTGATAAGACACCTCACTTCAACTATCTAAGAGTCTTTGGTTGTACAACACATGTTAAGACTGCAAAGTCAGATATCAAAACACTTGATGACAAACGCCAAAAGATGTATTTTGGCATAGAGGATGGGACCAAGGCACACAGGTTGTATGATCTGCAACATGAGAAAATTCATGTAAGTAAAAATATAACATTTGAAAAAGAAAAGAAGTGAGGTTGGTGCAGCGTCGGTAAAGAAAAACAGACTGTTACGGAGTTTACTGTTCTAGAAGAAGATGGAGATGCGACTGACCTAGAAAGTACACCGACAACGACATCAACAAATCAACACATTTTATCACCGGTGATACCGAAAGGCGTGATGAATTCTCTAGAGCAAAAGAGCTCATGCGAGAGTACATGTGGATCCACAACAGAGGGTAGACAAAAAAAGTTCCGTCCTCTCGCTGAAATTTATGCAAATACATTTCAAGAACAATTGAATCCCAATGAGTTAGTGTCCGCCAACAACTTAATTGTTTAAAACATTTAAATTTTTAAAAATTAATAATCTAATAAACATAAAATTTGAATTCTTTACAAATGAAAAATGGTTTGATAATTTGAATTCAATAAATAAAATTACTTAGGAAAGAAGGTGATTGGAAAGTTGGCGAAGGGTAAAATAGACCTTTCCTTTCAGCTCATTAAGTGCCTTTTGTCCTTATGTTCCTCTTTCATAATCAATTCTCCGACACATTTCCCATCCACTTGGACATTTTTGTCCAATAAATTTGAATTTTTTATTATATGTATTTAGTTTCAAACTAATTAACAAAAATGTTTTATTTTTTATTTTTTATTTTTTTCGAGATTCAGTTTGATTTGCAAGTTGGACGGCATTGACGAGATTCAACGGTGAACAACTGCCCAAAAAAAATGACCTAGAAGTCTAAGAACCTTTAGTACCCTACCTTACTCTCGGGGTAGAATCTCCCCAAGGAATATAAGGTTTCATGAGGCTGATCTTGATCCACCGTTCAAGCACGAATACCTTCGTGTTTTTTTTTTCTTTTTTTTCTTTGTTTTGTAAAAATCTCAATTCTAGGATCTTTTCCATTGCACTAATTTCGTGAGAAACGAAATTTTTTTTATTAGGTTAACCTGACCAACCTGAAAATAGTGTTATTTACCGACCCAAGTCTATCTAATATTAAACGACTTGTAAATATAAAAGATTTTATTAAATTTTAGTTATTAATATAACTCTATTCGAGTTGTTCAGGTCATTAACCCAACTAATCCGAAATTTCTGAATTTCTAATTCTGTTCGGGTCATAACTTTTTGAATTTCTGATTCTATTCAGATCATCAACTCCGAAATTTCTGAATTTCTAATTCTGTTCAGCTCAACTTTTTGAATTTCTGATTCTATTCAGGTCATCAGCCCAACTAATCCGTCATCAACCCAACTAATCCGAAATTTCTAAATTTTTCGTTCTGTTCAGGTCATCAATCCAGCTAATCCGAAAATCCGAAATTTCTAGTTCTATTTAGGTCATCAACCCAACTAATCCGAAATTTCCGAAACTTAATCTAATCGGTGTACAACCCGTGAATCGATTTTCTTTTTTCTTTAAGGTATAATTATTTTGTTACTACTAAAACAAAGGGCTAAGATTAAGATATTTATTAAGATGTAAGACAACTCCTCGAAATATTAGAAAGAAGCATTACAAAATATAGAAACTTTTAAACCAAAAACAATGTAAATAGACGCTAATGTGTCTTAAACAACCGCTATTTTATCCATCACACCAGCAATAAATTCTTCGATGTGGTTCGAGGAACTGCCACCTTGTTGAAGAGCTTCCAACCCAAGCTGCTTCCATTTCAAAGCATTTTGTTTGAATTCAATGGCTCTATCTCCCTCCATCACTGCCTCTATACAAGCTTTGATCTCATCCTTCCTCACAATCCCATCCTCTCCCACCTTCACTCTCACGCCTACCTTCCACACATCGGCTACGTACTTCCCCGTCGTTGGCTGGTCGGTCCATTGCGGCATCGCCACCATCGGCACGCCCAAGCACAACGACTCGAGCGTCGAGTTCCAACCGCTATGCGTAAAGAAGCTCCCAATCGCTTCGCTCGAAAGCACTTCTAGTTGGGAGCTCCATCGTAAGACCAAACCCTTTTCGGGTGCGAATCCCTTTGGAAGCTTTTCCTCTTCGGAGGCCCTAACTACCCATATGAAGTAGTAGTTGCTATCGATTAGCCCGGCTGCTAGTTCCGCCATTTGGGTTGTGTTTAGCTTCGCCATGCTACCAAATGAGACGTAAATGACTGAGCCTTTTGGTTTGGTTTTTAGCCATGTTCTTGTTGATGATGCCTCCTTTGGCTCGATTTTGAACAGATCTAACTCGTATTTCTTGTCGTTTACGTTGTTTTTGTCAATGTAGAAAGATGGAATCGTTGGACCTATTGTTAACAATTTTGGGCCGATTTTTGACATTTCATCTGTTTCCTGTGAAAAAATTTAAACTTCATCAAATAATTCAGATCGGATCGGTACGTTAATAAATAATTTCATGACAAAATTTATTGGAGGTGAATTATTTATGATCAATACTTAAATTTCATTCAATTAAAAAATGGAGCCGTTGGACCTAACCAAGGAGGCTCAATAAACAATGTTGGATTGTTTCAAAAGAAATAATAAAAAAAAGTAACCAATATTGTACGCTTCAATAATTATTAAAAGTGGTGTATACGAGATCTCGTTTGAAAAAATCTTCTAGACCAACTTAAAATTTTTAGTGTGTTGAATTGATAACTCGAATAACTTAAATAGAATTCATAAATTAACCTAATTCCATATTTTTTAGTTGGGTTATCAAGCTTTTTCTCTATTGTATATAGGGTTGTAATCTCAGTTGGTCACCTAACTCTATCGGCTATTGTCTTATTTGGGTTTTTCCTTTCGGGTTTTTCCTTAAGATTTTTAAAACGTGTCTGTTAGAGATGTTCTCTCTTTTGAGCTTTCCCACAGGTTTTTCAAACGTGCCTACTAGGAAGATTTTCCATTTCGAGCTTTCCTACAAAGTTTTTAAAACGTGTCTGTTAGGGAGATTTTCCCTTTCCAGCTTCCCCTCAAGGTTTTTAAAACGTGTCTATTAGGGAAATTTTCCCTTTTCGAGCTTACCCCACAAGGTTTTTAAAAAGTGTCTACTAGGGAAATTTTCCCTTTTGAGCTTCCCCACAAAGTTTTTAAAACATGTTTGCTAGGGAGATTTTCCCTTTCGAACTTCCCCCACAAGGTTTTTAAAACGTGTCTACTAAGGAGATTTTCCCTTTGAGCTCCCCCACAAGGTTTTTAAAATGTGTCTGATAGGGAGATTTTCCCTTTCGAGCTTCCCCACAAGGTTTTAGAACATGTCTGCTAGGGAGATTTTCCCTTTCGAACTTCCCCTCAAGGTTTTTAAAACGTATCTACTAGGAAGATTTTCCCTTTCGAGCTTCCCCTCAAGGGTTTTAAAACGTGTCTGCTAGGGAGATTTTCCGTCTCGAGCTTCCCCTCAAGATTTTTAAAACGTGTCTACTAGTAACAGATCTCTACACCCTTACAAAGAATAAGAATGTTTTGATCCCCTCCCCAACCCAAGTAGGATCTCACAGTACCCATCCATAAATTAATTCAACTTTTCGATTTTATCAAATCCAATCCATCTTCTACGACTCGAGTTAAATTATATGAATACCCACCGATTAAAAATCATTTAAAAAACAACGAAACAAAGAAACACGAGAAGAGAGAATAATACCAGAGGTTCAAACTCCCGAACGGAGTTGACAAGAATATAGTCGGCTCCCTGAATATTGGGCATCTGATTCAACAGCAAATACAAATACTGAGGGTAAGAATCCGGCACATAGATGAACGACGGCATATCCGGCGGCATAAGCGGCGGCAGGCTAGGCAGGCACACAGGATACGACCCTTCAGCCACCGGCAACCTAAGCAGCCCTTTATCAACATAGTAATAAATAAGGTTAACAGAGCAAGGCATAGTAAAAAACGTAGCCGCCACAAGCCCAAACCCTTTGGCAACATCCAGCGCCCACGGCATGAGCGCATCATACACAATAGCGTCAATGGGCCGCCCGGACTCCCGGTGGCGCTGGATGAGCTCCGTCAGAGTCCTCGACCCAGCCGCCTTGAATGTCTCGAGGTAGTGCTCAATGCCAGTGGCTGCAGCGAACCCACCATCGTCGAAGCCGTCGGAGATGGTGTCCCAGTGGATGGAGCCGTCGTGGGGCTTGAAGGTGTTGAAAATGAAGGCGGTGACGGCGACGGTGGTGGTGACTCCTTTGGAGGCCAAGGACTTGCAGAATTGGAGCATGGGGTTCACGTGACCTTGGGTGGGGTATGTCAGTACGAGCACATGGAGGTTCTTTGGTTCTGAACCCATTATTGGCTGTGGGGGTTTGTGCTGTTCTTTGTGGGTGTGTTTGTAAGTATATATATATAGAGGTTTTATATACCTACCACCTTTTTAATTTTATTTAATAATAATCATTAATATTTTATTTTATCTTTTTAAATCACCACGTGGTACGACAACCGGTGAACACGTAATTAAAAGTTTAAAGATTCTTGTTTTCGTTTTTGGAAGAACTCTTGAATCTTGGGTTTCGAGCCAAATTTCTATATGAAATCAGTGGAGGACTTTTCTAAGATGAATACGTTAAGATATTAGGTCTCAACTTGTAGAGGTTGGTCTCGGATCGGAAGAAAATATTCAAGAACTTACCTTGTAGGTTTCTCACGGTTCTTGATGGAGAACGATGTGTTGGTCTCTTGAACAACTTGGAACTGGGTCTTCCTTCTTTTCGCACTATTACGATACGAAAATGAAAATAATCGGCAAAATTTGATTCAATTGTCAATTGCTCGTATCGTAAATAGAATTGACTGCAGATTCGAGCTATAGCACATAGTTTCATAAAATCGTACGATTTTTTCGATCTCTATAAAGGAGGTTTTACATGAAGAAGATTTGACTCAGCGTGTTCTATTTGATACGGGTAGAAAAAGAACCCAACTCGGTATTATTAAAAAAATAGAGAAATCAGAACCCAGTCAAGATGATACAGATCCCCCTTCTTGTATCAAAGATCTAGACTGAAAATAGATTTTCTGCCGTTTTAGAGGTGTTTTGATTGGGTAATTGAGGATCTCTAACGACTCATTTACCCATTTCATGACTTTGATTGGATTTTTTTTTAGTGTTACTGGTCGATATAAAATTGAAATGAAGTTCAAAGACTTATTAAACCTTTTTTCGAAATGAAATGACTTAATAAAAAAAATTTAGTTATTAAACTTGTAATTTAACCTAAATTTTTTGTTTTCGAATTTATTTGTTCGAGGATCTATCAAAATTAAATGAGACCTTTTAACCTTTGAGATTAGGGTTGAGTTGGGTTGGATTATTATTTTTTTTTTGGAACTGGTTCGTTTTGATTTTAGGTTGAGTGAACAAAATATCGGGTTGACCCGATCCAACCTGTATATATATATATATTTTTTTTTAAAAAAATATATATATACATATATATATTTTTTACTTTTTATGGTTTCTACATTTTGGCTCCATGGTAGCATATCTCCCGACGTTCCAACAACATTCCTTTGTCTTCACTCTCGTGTCTCTAGCGACGTTCACGTTCAAATTGACACAATATCTATCACTCAAAAGTGTGAATAGATTTGAAAATATTATCACTCGAGGAAACAATACAGAGTTATTCTTGAGAAATAAAATTGGGATCGAAGGTTCAATCTTCATTGATATTCACAAGGTTTAGATAGGATACAAGCTACCGACTAATACCTACAAATAAAGGAAAATATAAACTAACTAAATTTTGAGGATAAAATAAAATATACTACTAATCAAAGGGAAAAATATTAATATTTAAGATATATTCCATAACTAATATAGTCTCCAAATATTAACCCATTACCAATATATATAAATCTTAAAAAAAAATTAAAAAAATTAAAGAACCTTATAATCCGATCCAACCCAAAAATAGAGGGTTATCAACTCAAACTTTTGGGTTGGTACAAAAAATTTACTCAACTCAACTCAACCGGTCCTGTGTACTCTTTATGGGCGTTTGCTCAAGAGATTTCTTATCTTTGACCAACATCTTGTAATAACATGAAAAAACTGTAAGATGAGTATAAAATACTCGGTAAGTAGCTACTTAAAGACTGATTATGTCAATGGATGTAGTTAAGGTACCACAATCTTAACTTGATCATAAGGCGTGTATATGAGGGTTCATTCCAAAGTTCCGAGTCCTTAATCAATCTTGTTTAGGACCTATCCTATGTACCCACGTGGTCTCTCGTCTCTCTCAAGACAAGTTTATAGAACATGGGTCCTATTTGAAAGCCACATCCATTTTCACACTCAATACATAGTCATAAATTCTGAATCTAAGACACTCCTTTGGCTAGAGCCCTCTTAAGTCATATGGTTGATAGAAAAGTCCTGGTGCTACCCATTAAGAAGCAAGGTCGTGCATGGCATCCTACCATTCAGGACAAATAGCAGGCATCACACCGACTGAGATGAAAAGATGTGAACTCATGGCATACAAAAAAGGTGGAAGGTCTAGAGTGATTTACGAAAATCACAAAGCTAGGTTGGATTCATTTCGTAGGGTGGTACTTAGGTATCAAGGTGTTATGTTGAACTTCTGATCCTCGTTGTGTCACGTCATGGATTCAACCTACTTGACTTGACTATACTCTAACAAACTTACCAAATTATTACCCAAAATTAGAAAATTACCCTTTTACCCTTTTTTTCTCGAGCATTACAAATGTACTCAATTTTTAACCGTTTAAATATATCACGGAATTTTTTTTTAAAAGCAGGTGGCCGAAAAATAAAACATATTAAAAGAATACTTGTTAGCATATATGGGCAACTTTCACTAACCAATGGGACATTAAGGTCACATGGAATGCAAGAGAGCACGAGACACTCATGTACAATATTAAATTTTAGAATCTTAGGTAGTTGGTGGTATAAATTGCATTAGAGTAAGCTTATCCCACGCAATGGTCCATGAAAAAAAAAAATATAAAGAGAAAAAAGAAACATCGACGAAAACACCAGAAGTACAAAAAGACTAAAAGGCCCTTTTTGTCATCATCGCATTGTTCCATGTCATCGTCTTTTATCGAACATTTTAAAAGACTTTCAGTTCAATCGTAATTACGAAAGGCGAAAAATAAAGTAATAATTTTTTTAAAAAATTAATATGAGAATTTCTCGAACAAATTTTATAAATTAAAAAAAAAAAAAATTATCTCTACCTACCACCGGCGAAGAAATAAAATTTAAATAAAATATTAAAATTAAAAGATTCTCCTTACCTACCACCATCACTTAAAACAATGGGGAAATTGAACGGACAGTAAAATGTGTGGTCCGCTTTAATGAAAATGTTGCAAAAAATAAACCAAAGGGTTTTGTCAGCTTGTGGGAGGGCAGGGGAAACTAGACAAACAAATCTCTTCTACACGTGATTTGGAACGCCAAAAAGCTTAGTTTTATAACTTTTACTCGTAAATTATTGAATCGATTCGTTGTGTATACGTGTTGGAACTTGAATCTTGTTCTCGTTACCCGTTCTTCTCTTTTGTTTTTGCATGTATAGATAATTGGTACGATTCTGTTTGTTATCTGCTGAGGTGAAAATTGATGATGAAGAATGGTACGTACACTAACGAGAGTAAAAAAATGTGAGAGTTAAGTTGTTAATACTTGAGAGAGAGTCTAGAGTGTGAGCCGATGTTAGTAGTATGAGTTAGAAACATGAACAAGAACTAATAGCGAAGATCGAGAACTGGAGTGAGGAACAAGAGAAAGGAGAAAGAGCGAGATGTGAGAGGTAATAAATTTTTATTCAATTAATAAGGTGGTACATGGAATGACTATGGTAAGTGTTATAGAAAAGGTCGATTGAAAGGGATTTTCATGCGAAACATGACGAGTATACTAAGAAGATGGTAGGTTGTGACTTCTATGTGCAGACAGACAAGGAGCATAGGGCCCAATAGATCACGTGAGGGTCGAGATAGAAAAATGTCATGACAATTGAGAGGTTGTCACTTAGCATTCCTAGTCACACGGGAAGAGAGGTCAAATGGCAAAGCCATATGCCCGTTTGGCTCCTCGCGGCATCGGTGCGTAGCCTTCATTCTACTACGCTACGCAAAGGTTACGCCCTTGGGTCCCCTGGTCCATCACATCGTAATAAATGTAGGAGCAATGAATCTTGAGTCTTGACTTCCGAATTACCCCAAAAAGAAAGTCTCGATGAAAGGAAAGGGGAGACAGAAAGCGGGGAATGAAAGATTCGAAAGGGATACACATAAACCTCGAGATTTTCGTAAAAGAAAAGAGGAACAAGGGGAACTGCCTGATCATTTCTACAACCTTCAAGCTCCAATTCCTATAAAAAGAAAAAAGAATTTCAATTATATCCCCGTTTCAATACCTGCCCTCAGATCCTCTGACCATCCACCACCATCAGAATAAAGGTCCTGCGGTGCCCATAATTCACAAGAACATTAAGGGAGGATTGTGTATTATCCAATGCACCAAGAAGAGTATGCATGATAGCCAAGTTGAGGCATAAGTAAGATTAGAGACAACAGTGTCATCATGAGTGTTAGATACAGGCTGAAAGGGGTCAAGTAAGGTAGGGTTCCAGGCCATAACCTCAAAAGTCAAGGTTTCGATGTGTATTTCAACATGCAACTTTGTAGTCAAGTCTGTATATATAAAGGATAAAAGCTCGCCAATTAGGTGTCAATCAGACTAGATAGATGCTCCACAAGGCCATATGACCGTTTGTCAAAATAACGTCTACTCTTTCTAGAAGAAAATTGCCTCAAATTGTACTAAACGGGGGAGACATGGTATTAGCTCTCCACCATCCCTAGACCCAGTAGTCTAAGTGAGCTACACCATGACACATGCGTGAAGCATGATGTAAGTGAAGTTGAAAGACGAGTGTCTTGGACGTCTTTCTTTAGAAATAGATTTTCAAGGACAATATCGGATGACACAGGTGTGCTAAAATTGTGTCCCATCTCTCGAGTTAGAGGTTGGTATATAGGGTTATTTTTTGGGAAGGCTTGCAAAGTACTCAACATGGATATGATAGGGTTCACGCCTCAACAATACCCAAGTCTTGATTAGCTGACTCATAGATTGGTTCTTGAAAAGTGTGCTCGAGTGAACTGCAATAGTCGATAACATTCTAGAT
This sequence comes from Cucurbita pepo subsp. pepo, assembly GCF_002806865.2. Classification (NCBI taxonomy): domain Eukaryota; kingdom Viridiplantae; phylum Streptophyta; class Magnoliopsida; order Cucurbitales; family Cucurbitaceae; genus Cucurbita; species Cucurbita pepo. The sequence goes on from NC_036652.1 coordinate 2,489,961, forward strand.
CTTAAGATGACATCATGAAGTATTGGTGGGACTCAAGAGTTCTCGGTTAGCACTATACTGAGTTGATATGTCCTTATAAGCATTTTAATGCCCTAATAAGCTTTAATTTGTATCAATATGCTCGAGTGAGATTATAATGCCTCAATAAGTTCCAATAAGAGTTAGGTCACTCACTATGCTTTGATTGAGTGTTTTAAGGCCATTTTGACCCAACGTTCCAAACGCATCCCAACGAAGGTTTGAATTAGTGTAGAAGCATGTGGGCCGTGTTGTTTAAAATTTAGATGACAAGATGAGATATGACGTTGCATTTGAAGAACCTTGACCTAATATCTAGAGACAAGGTTGAGCCTCGGGCATGGCCTAGAGTAGAGACAAGTTGGCTAGAGACATAACATATTAAAAATACATGTATAGGTGATGTATTGGGTCAAATAAAGCTTTGTTTTTTGCATGTGTTAAGTTCGATCGGTGAAAGAGAATTTCGCCTAAGGTTTGACGAAGCTACAAGGCGGCACAAAAAAAGTATAGTAAGGCTTGAGCTCTCCTTAAGACTGGTCATGATTGTATCAAAATCATGATCCCACACAGTTCGAAAACTACGACCATGATAGTTGGTATCAGAGCCAAACTTCGTACATGTAGTCAAACAAGAAATTTTGAAAATGAACTCGAGGGTATAATGAAGACTTCACGAGTACATCAAGAGTGCCAGTTTGGGTAGGATAACTGTAGTGCGAGCATTTGAAATAGTTTGGTGGGTTGAAGTTAGACTCTTTAAAATTCAAGAGTGTCGTGTGTCGTCACGTCATTGAAGAGAGTCTTACCCGTCATGAAACAAATACAACGCTTTCACACTCTCATTAATGGATCGTCCTTTAAGTTCAACTATAATACAGTCTAAGCTAGGCTTCTATGCGTCGCATATCTATTGGTTGTTGAGTTGGATGCATAGGCTAAGGTCTTTAGGCTGCTGGGCTGGACTGAAGCTGGGTGTGGGCTATTAGGCTTCTAGGCTGAGGAGTTTGGGCTGTGGGCTATTAGGCTTAGTTTAACCATCGGGTTCTTGCAGCTGAACATGCTTCGGGACATTCCTCGTTCAAAAGGGAACCAAGAGAATAAATAAGAAGGAGTAGTTATCTTTTACTGTTCAGGCAATGGGTTCAACCCAACCGACAGGTGCCCATAATAATAAGGAAGGGCATCTCGGTATGGGGTTGGATCATCATAATACCATCAAAGTCCGTTCCCTTCATCTAGCAGCCCCGGTTTCATCTTCTTTTCTTTTCTTTCCTTCCTGTAAACCCTGTGACTAGATCGTCCTGAAGACGGATGTTCAATCTGGTTCAGTAGTTTAGGCAATGGAATAGTTCAACCCTAGTCAGGAAAAGGTTCCTTCTTTCATGAATTTACTCTCCCGTAAAGAAAGAAATGTGGTTGCCTTAGCCCGCTTTTACCAAAAGCGACCCAAGATTTTTCAAAAGGCCTCGTGTCAATAGAGATGTATTACTTTACTTATAAACCCATGATCATTCCCTAAATTAGCCAACATGGGCTCACTCCGAACAATCTTCAACAATCCTTCCCTCGAACAAAGTATACTATAAACCTCCCTTGAGGCTTATGGAGCTCTCGAGCAGCCTCCCCTTAATCGAGGTTCGACTCCTTTCCCTAGAGCCCTCGAATAAAGTACACCATTTGCTCGACACTTTAGTCACTTTTGACTACACTCTTTGTTGGACACTTTAATCACTTTTGAGTACACCTTTGAGTCTCACAATTCTCTGTTCGATATTTGAGAATTCTATTGTCATTGCTAAATTTAGGGAGGATATGAAAGGAATTCAAAGATAAGTGAATAAGCTCATTAGCTCTCGAGCATGTAAGGGAGAGTCTTAGTTCCACTATGTGTGATTTGCTGAGCCATTAACAAACAAATATGAAATATCGATGTCGATATTGATAAATCAAACTTACGAATGTATTAATGAATATTTCGAAAAAAAAAAAATACCTTGTTTAGCTTTTCAAAACTTTAGAACAAAATTATTTAAATCACACCTCCCCTTAATCGAGGCTCAACTTCTTTTTCTTTTGGAGTTCTTTGTTCGACATTTGAGGATTTACCAATCTCTTGGCACGACTAAGTTTAGGGCATGGCTCTGATATCATGTTAGATGAACACGACTCTCCACAAATGGTATGATAAGCTCTCATGACTTTGCTTTGGACTTCCCCAAAAGGCCTCACACAAATGGAGATAGTATTTCTCGATTATAAACCCATGATCATTTCCTAAATTAGTCGATGTGGGACTGTAATCATATAAGCGTATGTTTAATAAACAATAAAAAAATTAGATATTAAATATAATTTATGGGAGTCCTAATGGGTAGACAAGTTGACAAGGAGGGAGTAGCAACCAACCACGTGGTTTGGGCCTTAAATTCTGTGAGAGATCGCAGTATTTATGGGTCAATGTCGGGCTTCACCAATCAGTGTTGACTCATTTATTCAATTGGTTAAAAAAATATGGTTCTTTTATTTGTTTTTATTTTGCAAAATGAGCCATTAAAGCGGTTCATAGGGCACGACACGAAAGTCTTCTCGTTCGTGTCCTTGCCTCTTATTTCAATCTTCGTTAAAAAAAATTGTGAGATCTCATATGCGTGGAAGAGGGGAATGATGAAAACTTCTCCTAACATACGCATTTACAAACCTTGAGAGGAAGTCGAGAGTGGACAATATCTATTAGTGGTGAGTTTGGGCTGTTATAAATTATATTAAAGTCAGACACCGTGCAGTGTGCCAACGAGAATGCTAGGCTCTCAAGGAGGATAGCTTGTAAGATTTCACGTTAAACGAAACATTCATTATAAGGATGTAGGAACCTATTCCTAGTAGGAAAATTCAAAAGAAGACAATATCTGCTAGCAGTGGACTTTGACGGTTACAAATTTTTCATTAAAAATAATATATATATATATATATATATATATATATATATATATAAAATAATAGGTTAGTTTATAAAATTAGGATTTTATCCATAAGATTCTATAAAGTGTTTTAAAACATGAATCACATTATTAATTTAATTTATCCTTTCATTCAAGCCTATGTTCATCCACTTGATACATTCAAATTCAACTCAAAAATTTTAAAATAAATAAAAAAAATGAATTATTAGAGTTGTTGAGATTAAATTAAATTTTTTCGTTCAATTATTGTAGTCAACATTAAAATCTATCGACTAACGTTTTATATAGAAGATTAATAAATTTTCGTATAAATTTGTTTATTTCTCGAGTTTGACAATTCTCGTCTCATTTGATTATTTTTAATTTTATTTTTTAAAAACAATTTTATTTATTTTTTTTTTTCTAAATTAATAAAAATACTTATAAACTTTTAAAAATTAAACTTAATTATTAGAGTATTATAATAGACGTAATTATGATTCAATTGGTTAAAATATATAAATTTAATCTCTGAATTTTTAGTTTTGTATTTATTTAGTCTATAAATTTTTAAATATATCAAAATTTATGTTGAAACTCAATTATATATTTATTAGATTAATTAATTTTAATTTTTTTATAAAACATAAAATTAAAAGCGGATAATTTTTAAAACAAATTATAAAACTTAATATCAAATAAACAAGTAAGTTGGAAAGTAATTTTTATTTTTTAAATTAAAATAAACTATATAATAATTCGAGGTTCATTATTGAATAGTTTTAATAAAAATAGTTTAATTTAAAATATTTTATAATTCAAATAATTGAGTTTAAAATAGGTTGAAATTCCACGTAATTTCTTTTTATTTGAGAGGGAAGATTTTAAAATTTAAGAAAATACCATAAATTTTCTTCCATAAATATTAAAAAAAAAAAAAAAAAAGGATTCCGTTAACGGCAACGGGCTATTAGATTTCGTATTTAACACGCTAGGAGAGTGGGAAGCACGCGCGTTGACGTGGCACTCTCTTTAAAATCCTTCCGGTCCACCCTGTCACTTGGCCGACATGACTCCTTTAAATTTTCAATTTTATTTACCAAAAAAATTTAATATCCTAATATTTTTAAAAATTAAAAGAGTTCAGTCAACATTACTAATATCAGTTACAAACGTTAAATATTCTTAATTTTCATGGTAATTACAAAAATAGGATTGAGTTGGGTTCGGTTGGATTGTAACCCTATTTTTCGAGTTAGTTGGGTAGGTGGGTTGACTCGAACTCAAACCGAAAGAAAAAATCTAACCCAACCCAATACAACCCTTTATGATTTGGATTGGATAGTTCGAGTAGATCGAGTTTCCAGGTCATTTGGACACTCGTATCTCTAATAATTATTAGTCAGTTGGACGTTGTCAAAGAGATCGATGATAGAGTATTAAAGAGGTTCGAAATGTAGGTGTGATGAGTTGAATGGGGGAGCAAAAGAAAGAAGATGGTAAGAGACATGAAAGTTGGTCTAATTGGTAGTGGGTGATTGTGAGTTGATGTTGCCCACTTAATTGGCATCTTGTGAGCTCTAGACTTGGTCATAAGATGACACATAACAATCAGATGTTAATGTTTTTAAGAAAATATCCTAACTTTATTATTAACTTCCTATCATATATATATATATTATATATATATTTTTTAATTATACTCGGGTTTATGAATTTGTTTCTCTTCGGGGAAAAAAATAATAATAATAATGCCATGGTAGTGAGTTTTTATGTAGTGTTTATGGATCTGGTTTATAAAATCTTTTGAATCCGAGCAATCCAAATAGAGTTTACAGCTCAACCCAACCTTTTATTTTTGAGTTGGATTGGGTCTTTCGGTTATTCTTTTTTTAATTATTTAAAAAATATATATTTATCTGCGATACATGTCATATTAATAACTAAAATTTCATCAAACTCAAATATCAAATATTCATAAGTCACAAAGCATCACTAACTGTCAATTATTCTTCATTTTCATAATAATCTTAAAAATAAAATAGGTTGGGTTGGATTGTATCCCTATTTTTGGGTTGGTCGGGTTGACCCGACAAAAAAATGTCAACCTGCGAACTGATATGAATTTTTCGATTTTCTTAAAAATTCAACCCAACCCAACTTTTATGATTTGGATTGGATAGTCTGAATTGATTGGGTTCTCGAGTTATATGAACATCCTTATCCTTAACTTAACTTTATGACACTCGATCATTCTTCTAAACCTTATTCGTATTTGCCATTTCACAAATTATTAATTATATTTATTTAAAAAATTCATTAATTCATCGATATAAAAACAATAGTAAATTTTAAAACGAAATTATTATCAAACTAATCAAACTGGTAAATGTCATAGTCCAATCATAGAATTCAATCAATTCAACTATTTGGTTACACGAAAAGAGAAAAGAAATTTTCGGAAAAAAAAAAGGTTTTATCTATTCCTTCAAGCTTCTTGAGTTACACGAATTGACTAATATTGATCAGGTGCAATTGTTCGAATCGAGATCTCTGTTGAGATAATTTGTGCATCTGTTCGTATATCGATTATAAAATCAAAAGTATAATCTAACAGTTTAGATGTATTTGTACGAACACATCCAAAAAAATTTAGTTACTCTTATTTATGTGAATTTCAACATTTAATTATTTTGTTCTTCAATTTTTTTGGTCATATAAATTAACTGATATGCTAACCGAAAGACCTCTTCAATTTCGGATATTCATTTAGAAAAATGGTGTATTCGTTCACACATGAGTGCGATCTAAATCATAGATATAAAAAAATCACAATCTAACAATTTTCATATATCAATATCGGTAGATAAAAAGTCAACTCTAAAAATTGGGTAGTTGAAAATTTTTAGTTCATATTATTTTGTTATAATAAAATATAAAGTTTATATACACGTGTACACGCACACGTGAGTAATATTTTTATAATTATATAAAAGACTAAAATCAAGTAAGTTTAATTTTTTTAAAAAAATTTAGTTAGTCGCTTTTAGTGGATATAAATATTGTGTGATAAATTTATATGATATAACGTTATTTAAATTATAAGTTTTGATTATTTAATATTATGTGTTGATGTGTTGAGTTGGGTTGTGAACTCTATTCGAGTTGTTCGGGTCACCAACCCGACCAGCTTGACGGATGATGTATAGGCTAGTGGTGGTGGGATCAAGACAACGAATCATTTATGGTAGGAACTATAATACAAGAAAATGCAAGGAATATTGGGGAGAGAAAGTATTTTAGGCATATAATCACACTAGCAAAGATAAACACGACAACCAAAGAGAATAATTCATCTGACCCAGGCGAGCATGCCATAAATCATATGAAGCACGTAGAGATTTATTTTTAAGGACAAAAATAAAGGCAGAGTTTTCGTTCTCTAGCACAAATAGCCCTCCATCCCTTTTACCAGTCGCCACTACCTTTATTGTTTGACGATTCTGGACAGTAAAAAAAATAGTAGTAAATGTAATGGAAACAAGAAAATTCCGACCTTAATTTAATAATTGAAAGAAGATTTTTAGTGAGATGAGGGACAACCAAGACATCTAACGAGTGAATATTTGAGATAAGAGAAAAAAGTACCAATGTGGGTAATAGGTAGGGAGACACTGTTTCCTACGATCATAGAGTCGTTACCAGTGTCGAGTCCACGAAGGAACCAATGCATTTTATCAATGTCCTCGACAGGTCTGCCAATGGCACAAAGTTGGTCACATCTGTTTTGAAGGTACTAGCATACTCAGCAACAGGTTTGGTGCAGCGTTTCATCATTGCAAGTCATCCTTGAGCCTAAGCTCACAGGCTTTCGAATGATGATTGAATGTAATCTCCAACCTGAGCCAATCATCACGGGCAATGGAGAGACCAACGATGACAACAAAGGCTTCCTCGGTGAGAGAGAAGAACAGGAGATAGAGAAGTCATTGATCGACTACTTTCCACGTCAAATATTTGTTACTGACTGTGGAGGAGGTTGTTGGTTCAAAGCGAGGTGGTGAAACCAGAGTTCCATCAACATAGCACAACATGTCTTGACTGTCAAGGAGAGGAAGAAGTTGGTTTTTACAAAGAAGATAATTAAAAGATGGTGATCATATGTATTAGAGTATTGAAAGGAAGAAAATAAAAAGATGATTCAAAAGCCATGAAGAAGAAATGATCGGGGTTGCTAAACCAGACGAGCTCTATTACCATGAAAATATTTGCTAAAACCACGACATTTAAATGGTAGTGAAAGTTCTCTCTTTATATACCCTACTTACTCTTATTCTAAGGGTGTAGGTCAACCATCAGGGTGTATTCGGGTTTTAGGGTGTACTTAGTCTCTCATTTTCTACTTTCTAAGGTCCATCGGGTCACTACGGAGAGTTAAGGTTATATTGTAACCCAAATGGATTATCATATTCGATCGTTAACTAGCCATTTTAATATGGAGATTAGGTGTGTATTTACCTTGTAGAGGTTAAGGTTGTCAAAGACTATATAAAACCTTCTTTTCTTTCTTTGTAACATCACATTATGAATCAAAAAAATAAAGTTTCTATTTTAGCTTCGTTGAGAACTAAGTTTTTTACTTTGCAAGTTCTTGTGTTTTAGAACTTGCGTGCTAGAGTCATTCAAGTGATATTGATTAAACCTCTTACGTAGTGATTCGAATTACGAATTTAGAAACAAATTTTCTTTACTTTTCTAAGAACAAAATGTCGATCATATAATCTTTCCAGATGTTTGGATTCCTGGTTTAACATTCATTAAACCGCCAAACTTTTATTTTACTAAGTGTTTGTGTGTCGGTTAGACGGACACAAACATAAACATAAACATAAACATCACGAACACTCAACTAGATCAAATGAAAACAAAGAAGTTTTAACCCCATGATTACACAAATGTTGTCGTCTCTAATCCTTACCTAAAAAGTAATTGTTTCATATTAAAAAATATCGTAATAAGTGAAAACATTGAACGAATCGAAAGAAAGTCAACTTTGAAGCTTTTCTTTTTTCTTCATTGATTAGGTCCTCTCCTCCTTCTATAGGCTTCCTTCTAGGAATTTAGAACTAAATAGACCACTTAAGGCACGTGGTGTAACTATTCATGACCAATATGAGTCATTCCAGTGCGTTTTATAATTTCCCGTACATCACCCAACATAAAATGGCTCCAAGAAAAACAAGATTAACTCGGGAAGATGTACCTTGTGGGTATAGATAGTGACTTTTAATTCTTTTAATTTTTTTTTTTTAACTATCATATTCTCCGGGTTGCTTTAGTTTTGAACTATATAAAATATTTTTGAAATTGGGTCTAATTAAAACGTCAATTTCATAATTTTATCAATTTAATTAAGTTTGCAAGACAAATTATTCCGTATTTTTTATTAAATTTGTAGAAAATAGAGTAAGAAAAACAATAGAAAAAACGTCTGTGAGATCCTATATTGGTTGGAGGGGGAACAAAACATTCTTATAAGAGTGTCGAAACCTCTCTATAAGAGATGCATTTTAAAATCGTGAGACTGACGAAGATACGTAACGTGACAAAAGGGACATATCTAGTAGCAGTGGACTTAAACTGTTACAAATGGTACTGTTAGATGAACATGACTCTCCACAATGGTATGATATTTATTGTCCACTTCGAGCATAAGCTCTCATCATCTAACAGGTACCAGCGAGATCACTAGACACGAACTAAAGTTGTAACGCCCCCTACCCAAGATTCGAAATCCAGATCTACTTCTCAGTTCTAAGAGTGAAAACTATTCCCAGAAACCAACACAAATTCTTTTAACACGTTTTGTCCTCACTCACGTACACCCTAGAAAAAATCCCGAAAAGTAATCCAATATGGAACTGTTCTAAGCAAAAAAAAAACCCTTAATTTTAAATTTCTTTTTAAGTTTTTTTTCGGCATTTTATCTTCAGGATTGTTCTCATTCGAATGTGGTGTCGGTTCAGCTGAGAAGACGCAATAATTAAGTTAAGTTAAGAAATGGATAACTAGTCGCCCACTTATAATAGAAAGCATCATTAAAGTGAAGTAATGGAAAATAAAATAATTAAATTTATGAGATATGATGAAAGTAAAAAATTAATAATATTATTGAGACCATCTACACCATAGCTTAAGGTATTATTTATGTGTTAATAAATTGTAATTTAATTGAAAGCTACTACATTATTCATTTTGAAAAAGTCAAAAATAATTTTAAGACAACGTTATCTATTTATTATTTCAATATTCTTTGAAAGAAAAAACATTTTAAAAAATCTAGATTTTTTTTCTTTTATTATTTTATTTAAATTATATGGTATCGTATTTTTTTTTTTTTTTTCGTTTTTGATAGGAACGTTCATGAATTGAGTTGAAATAATCTTTTGAATCAGTATCACAATTTGAACTGATTGAGTTGGTGACTCGAGTAACTTAAATAGAGCTGATACCCAATTCAACCCTGTATTTTTAAGTTGGATTGGGTTGCCGAGTGGTTCTTTTATCTATTATTATTTAAAAAAGTTATACTTATTTATAACATTCATAACTAAAATATCATAAAACTCGAATAATAAATATTCACAAATGCCAAATATTCTTAGTTTTCAGAATAATTTTGAAAAATATGGTATGTTCGAGTTGAGTTTAACCCTGTTTTTGGATTGGTCGTGTCAACGGGCAACAAAAAATTTAACTCAACTTGAATCGGAAAAAAAAAAAAAAAAAAGAATTAACACTACCCAATATTTATGGTTTGAGTTGAATTATTTGGTCAGAGCAAGTAGAGATGTCCACGAGGCATTTCTACCCCGTCCCGACTACCTATTTCATTTTTCGTCCCTAAAAAAATGTTCATTTATTTTTGTGGAGTTGGAGCGGAGATTCACGCGAGGAATTCATGAGGATCGGGTTCCCTGCAGGTAATTTGTCCTGTTTATTATTCTATTAAAAAAAAATAAAGTTTTCGTTTTTCAATATAATATTTATAAAAACAAATGGTAAAAAAGACCTAATAAATCAACTTTGAGTTTAACCCTATTTTTAGATTGGTTGTGTCAACGGGCAAATTAACCTATATTTTTCACCTTTCCAAAAATTTAACTCTAACTTGAACTGAATTTTTTTTTTAACACAACCCAATATTTATGGGTTGAGTTGAATTGTTTGGTCAGAGCAATTAGAGATGTCCACGAGGCAGAGGCAGGCAAGGACATGTAAGCATTCCTCGTCCCCATCCCTACTACCTATCTCATTTTTCGTTCCCGAAAAATTCCTCATTTATTTTTGTAGAGTTGGAGTAGAGATTCATGCTAGAAATTTACGGGGATCGAGTTCCCGTGCAGGTAATTTTTCCTGTTTATTATTCTATTAAAAAAAATATAAAATTTTCATTTTTCAATATAATCTTTATTAAAAAAAATTGTAAAAAAGACGAATAAATCAATATATTTCATAAGTAAATATACATAATATTTTATCAACATAGTTTTTAAAAATTCAAATTTTAATATTACAACGTAAACTTTAACAATTAAAAAAAAAAAATCAAGAAATTGAGCGAGTAGAGACAGTTAATATAATTCCATCTCGAGCCCCATTTACCAAACAGGTAAAAAAAAAAAATATTTCCCACTCCCCCCATTCTCCATCTATACAGTGTATTCCCTTCCTATCTAGGGGACGAGTCCTTCACGAGTAAAATGAACATCTCTAATATTAACACGGTTTTTTTTTTCTAATATTTTATAAATAATTTAATTAGAGAAAACAAAAATAATTCCCACCATAAATAATATAATTTCTAAATATCTTATAAATGTTTTTTTTATTATATATATAAAAAAAAAAAAGAAAAAAAAAAAGAAAAAAGAATTGTGTCCTGTTTTGGTCTGTATTTGTTGCTTAACAACTTCCTTCAACCTCCAACCTCCTCCCTTCAATCATCGGCCATTCCCTTTTTCTCTCTTCGTCTCTCCACCACGCTTCTTCCGGATCTTCCATTCCTTCCATCTTCTTCTTCTTCTTCTTCTTCTTCCTCTTCCTCCTCTTCTTCTCCCTTTCTTCCCTTTCATGTTCCCCCTTTTCCCTCACCATCTCTCCGCCCTGTTTTCCCCCCTTTCTCGCCTTCGAGACCTTCCCCACCATTCTCTCCGCCGCCAATCTCTCGATCCGACCCCCAATACCCAGTTTCTGATTCTTCTTCTTCTTTTTCAATTTCACTATTACAAACCAACAACGAATGGAGAATATAACAGCCCAATTAAAAAGGGGAATATCGCGGCAATTCTCCACCGGCTCCTTACGCCGGAGTCTCAGTCGCCAATTCTCCAGGCAGTCGTCTCTTGATCCGAGGAGGAATAATATGAGATTTAGCTTTGGGAGACAGTCTTCTTTGGACCCTATTCGGCGTTGTCTTGATGAGGAAAATGAACTTTCTGTGCCCGAGAATTTGGATTCCACGATGCAGCTTCTTTTCATGGCTTGCCGTGGCGATGTTAGAGGCGTTCAGGATTTGCTTAATGATGGTACCGATGTTAATAGTATCGATTTGGATGGTCGCACCGCTTTGCATATTGCTGCTTGTGAAGGCCATGCTGAGGTTGTTAAGCTTCTGCTTAGTCGTTGGGCTAATATTGACGCTCGTGATCGTTGGGGGAGTACGGTATTTCACTGCATTCCCCATTTTCCTTCCTTTTCTAGCTTTTGTTGGTGTAATTAAACCCATATTTGGATCAATTTCTGTAAGATCAAGAGAACAAAACACCCTTAAAGGGTTTGAAAACCTCTTCCTAGCATACGCCTTTTAAAAATCTAGAGGGGAAGTCTGAAAGGGAAGAGGACAATATCTAATAGCAGTCAACATATACTTAGTAACCCTTTTGTCTTGTCTCATTCTTTGCAGGCAGCTGCAGATGCTAAATATTATGGAAATACAGAAATTTACAACATTCTCAAAGCACGAGGAGCTAAAGTTCCGGTAAAACATTCAATTCTTTATCCTTATTTGTAACTGAGAATCAATGAATGACTACAACCAACCCCTTTTAATCTCATCTTCTCTGTTTTAGAAATCGAGGAAGACACCAATGACAGTTGCAAATCCTAGGGAAGTTCCTGAGTATGAGCTTAATCCATTGGAGCTTCAGATTCGAAGGGGTGATGGTATATCAAAGGCATGCCCCTTCACCATTTTTGTTAATCATTTGCAATGATTTATAAATTATGTAGATTGTTTCTGGCTGCCTCTTGAGATTTTCTTGTGAGTGATTTCCTTAGAAGCGATTTTGGAGAACTTGTTTTGTTGTAGTCAACTTAAGCATATCTCAATTCGTTAGAACATTGTATTCTCCCCTTGAAGTTAGATGGTGAGATCCCACATCGGTTGGGGAGGAGAACGAATCATTTTTTATAAGGGTGTGAAAGCCCCTCTCCCTAGCAGACGCGTTTTAAGAATCTTGATGGGAAGCCCGAAAGGGAAAGTCCAAAGAGGACAATATTTGCTAGCGGTGGAATTAGACTGTTACAAATGGTATCAGAGCCAGACACCAGGCAATGTGCTAGAGAATTGGCTGAGCCCCAAAGGGGAGTAGACACGAGGCGGTGTGCTAACAACGACGCTGGGCTCCGAAAGGAGGTGGATTATGAGATCCCACATCGGTTGGGAAGGAGAAGGAAATATTCTTTATAAGGGTGTGGAAACCTCATTCTCGCAGATGCGTTTTAAAAACCTTGAGGGGAAGCCCGAAAGGAAAAGCCGAAAGAGGACAATATCTGCTAGCGGTGGACTTAGGCTGTTACATAGACGCTCAAATCTGCATCCTTTTCTCCACACTTATAAGAAAGTGGGTTTCATATAATTAAAATGACTTGATGCCAAATATGATGCAAAAATCATTCTAAAACATGCTTGGCTTACCACGAACTAGCTAAGATTTGGGTATTGAATTGTTCATTCAATCACTATTTGTTTATTTTTTTTCATTCATTGTTCTTCATGTGTTCTATCTACATCTCCAAATTCAGGAACAATTTTTCTCACAATAAGTTTTTACTTGTATATCTTTGCAGGGGACATATCAAGTTGCCAAATGGAATGGTACAAAAGTGTCTGTGAAAATTCTTGATAGAGATTGTTATTCTAACCCGGATTCTATGTATGTATTCACTTGAATCCTGTTATGTTTGATTCACTTTGAATGATTAAATTATGTATCTGTGTATAATTCTTCTTCTAGCACTTAAATTTAGAAAGCCTACTATTTTCGAATCTAATTTATAACTCAACGCCCTGTTTTTTGCTTTCGACTGTCAACCAACCATTGTATAAATTATTTTTGCAATGACGGGTTTGAGCCACCAACTTCATGGAAAGGTAGTGGTGCTTAACCGTTAAGCTATGCTCATATTGGAAATAAGTACCATTTGCATCTTTAGTACCCTACAGTTTTACCGTTCGGCAAGCTTAGCTTCTCACTGCTTTACGCTGCTTAAGCAGTTGGAACCAAATAAATCTCTTTCACCATCATGTTTGAAACTATTTGTTTAAATTTTGTATATCTCATGTATATTATGATTTTTTCTTATTTTCTTGTATTTCATACAGAAACGCATTCAAACACGAGTTGACATTACTCGAAAAGGTCCGACATCCCAACGTAGTTCAGTTTGTCGGTGCTGTTACCCAGAATTTGCCAATGATGATCGTTTCCGAATACCATCCAAAGGTATGGATGAATTGAAATTATTTCGTCATGTTCGATAGCTAGCCATTTCGTTACATATTTCGTTCCATACAAGACGAATGAAGATCAGCTTTTATATCAACTAATTCCTTCTTCATTTTACATTGCATTTTCCAGGGTGATTTAGGTTGCTATCTTCAAAAGAAGGGTCGTTTATCTCCATCGAAAGCCTTAAGATTCGCCCTCGATATCGCTAGGCAAGTTCTGTTTTTCTCATACTTTATTAACATTTATAAATGTTATGCTACTAATTCCTTATCAACAAGCATATTGTTATCCTATACATTTCTAAGACATTTCCTTTCGATGTTCGATCCCTCTCGTGATATTCTGGCTCCAAACCCGGAGTCTTAATCTTCTAGATTGTAACGTTATGTAAATCTTTTTATTATCAGGGGAATGAACTATCTTCATGAATGCAAACCCGATCCGATTATCCACTGTGATTTAAAGCCAAAGTAAGGCAACCATATTCGAAAGTCAGTCTCGGGATGATAGTTGCTTTAATTTGAGATTTAGTCTGCACCGTAGACGTATTCGTTTTTAATATTGGAAGTTTTTGTAAGGTGCCAGAAATATTTTGCTGGATAATGGAGGACTACTCAAAGTTGCTGGCTTTGGCTTGATAAGATTGTCAAAATTGTCAGCTGACAAAGCAAAACTAGCTCACCCAGTGGTTATTGACCATTCAAGTAAGTTGTCACATTCAATGATAAAAATATTTTAAATGTTTTTTGTACTCTACTCGTGAAAATGACGTTTTTATTGAAATTTTGATTGTTTATTTGTTTTGTAGACATGTACTTAGCACCCGAAATTTACAGAGATGAAATATTTGACAGAAGCGTTGATGCATTTTCGTTCGGTCTAATTTTATACGAGGTATCTACAATTTGATTGTTCGTACCATTTAGAGTTGAAAATAACTTCGTGTAACTTTGGTTTCGCATTTGATAATGATTTTGGTTATGTATTTGTGTTTGGTTTTCATGGAAAGATGGTTGAGGGTATTCAGCCACTCCATCCCAGGCCTCCAGAAGAGGCTGCTAAAGCTATTTGTGCAGAAGGAAAGAGACCTCCTTTTAAGATCAAATTGAAAAGTTATCCACCTGATCTAAAGGAGTAAGTGTGTTGTTTTTCAGTTGTTATACTATAAACCGAGTAGCTTATAGTATATGAATGTTGAACGTCCTCTTACGTAAAACACGACATTATTTAAGTGTGTTGAAAGATGTTACTGGCTCTGCATATTAACTTTAAGTTGGTCGGGTGATGTTTAAAAGTACGGTAGACACAATTCTCGACCGATATGGTTGAATAGAGTATAAGATGTTGATATGGATTTTGAGGTATGCTGATATATACAATGCCATAAAATCCAGATTGATTGAGGAATGCTGGGATCCAGAACCTGTTATGAGGCCTACTTTCTCTGAAATTATTGTAAGGTTGGATAAAATAGTTGCCAACTGCTCAAAACATGGATGGTGGAAGGACACATTTAAACTTCCCTGGTTTGTTCTTTTCCCTATAAAATGCTTCTCATGTCATTTCCTTTTTTCTTGGCAATCATTTTTTGTTCTAAAGTTCACAATTTGGAATGAAAATGTGAGACCTCACGTCAGTTGGAGAGGAGAACGAAACATTCTTTATAAGGGTGTGGAAACCTTATTCTAGCCGATGCGTTTTAAAAATCTTGAGGGGAAGCCCGAAAGGGAAAGTCCAAAGAGGACAATATCTGCTAGCGATTGGTTTGGGCCGTCCCAAATGGTATCAGAGCTAGACATCGGACGATGTGTCAGCGGAAGGCTGAGCCCTGAAGGAGGGTGGACACGAGATGGTGTACCAATGAGGATGCTGGGTCCTGAAGGGAGTGGATTGTGAGATCCCACATTGGTTGGAGAGGAGAACGAAACATTCTTTATAAGGGTGTGGAAACTTCTTCCTAGTAAACGCATTTTAAGAACCTTGAGGGGAAGCCCAAAAGGAAAATCTCAAAGAGGACAGTATCTGCTAGGGGTAGGTTTGGGTCGTTATAGGAAAACTAGAAAAGTAGAACGGAATTCCATCAATGAACTCGGTTTTAACTTTCAACTTCAACCAAATAAGTTCATTGAAATCATCTCTGTGGGAAGTAAGCTGTAGTGTGCAAAACATATGCATAAGAACAAAGTTTTGGATTGTGTGCAGGAAATAAGAAGGTAGAGGAACTCAACTCACTGTCTTCAGAAGTGGGCAAAGTGATAATGAATGAAGAACAATTCTCATAACATAGAGAGAGCTTCATTGTTGAGATTATTGAGAACACCATTAATGTTATCAAAGCTTTTCTGTTTCTTCTTAAATTATGTCTCATTCATTTTCAATTTGTATTGTCTCAATGGATTGGAGGGGTTCCTGTGTAAAATGTGTGCAAAAGCATTATTGTTTCTTTTCTGGTTTTTTTTTTTTTTTTTTTTTTTTTTTTTTTTTTTTTTTTTTTTTTTTTTTTTTTTTTTTTTTTTTNAAGTTGAACTCGTATCGAAACTATCGTAGATGCTTCTTTCTTAGTTTTGCCTCTTTTTGCCAACACCAACACTTCCTGTACGCTTTGTACGCTTTGAGGGACTGACCCTTCGGATCCCATTTTATTGGTCTTCTTTCCACTTGATAAATGTTGAATGTATAGCGCTCTTCCACTGTTTCAAAGTGTATATTATAAAATGTGAGTTTAGTTGACGATTAAACTAGAATAGAGAGTTTATAAGCTATTAGACTCGAGAGTAAACCTCAAACAGAAATGGAAAATAGGATTGAAAAGCTAATACTCTTATTTCAAATAGCATCACCACATAATAAATCACAACCTCCAAATCTAATAAAATAACAAATCTAGACTACAAATTGTTTGAACAATATAGTTTGAACAAATTTAAATCTAATAATAGCGAGTTCCGTTCAGGTTTATAACAAATTGGGTATGAATTCGAGATACAAATACAAACAAAATATAAAAGACCACAAAGTGCATGAACTAACAACTCGAGACAACCTCCTTTGTGACCATGCAGTGACCATGCAGCTGAGGCCTTAAAGTTTTGAGTGGTTCTCTGGTTGTTCACAAACCCACTCTAAGTTTGAAGGTGGTTCCCCCATTTCTAGCACCGTGAGTCTATTAGACGATGTATCTTAGCTTGGGGGGAACTGAATTTACTGTTCTTTTGACTTAGTAAGCTTGCATGCTACAACAATGAATGATCAATATCTTGGGTTGAGGTGCGACTTTATCCTAACTTTTTGGACTATATAACAACATCTCTTCTTAACATCATTTGTGTAAGGTTAGTTGGCAACCCTAAACACAGTGCCTTAGTGTCACACTGAATCAGGGGGAACAACCTCGTGTGCCGAACAACCACTAAGTTTAGCCATGTGGTTTCACGTCCCTCTCAGATGGATTTATTGTATTGTGACCCTATTTAGGAAGCTCGCCATTTCCACAATCACTAGGTGCACTCATCATGAGTCAACTACCTGTGTAGTCTCAAGTTCCCTCTTAGAACCAATTTACAAATTTGTGGCCTCAGACCTATTCTAAGTAACCCAAGTGGCAAAATGGTCATTTTGACCCATTCCTAAGGAGTGGTTAGCTGCTAAACCAAAGGAGAAATGAAGGAAAAAAAAGAAGGAAAAGGAAAAGAAATGGAGAAAGTTAGGGTTTGGAGGGGAGGAAGAGAGAAACTAAAACTTTCTCCAAACAATGGTTTAGAGACGGAATTTGGCTAAGAACTCCTCTCGTCGGCTTGGGGAGAACCAATCTGAACACTTGTGATATGAACCAAGAGACATCAATCATACAATATNAGTTAGGGTTTGGAGGGGAGGAAGAGAGAAACTAAAACTTTCTCCAAACAATGGTTTAGAGACGGAATTTGGCTAAGAACTCCTCTCGTCGGCTTGGGGAGAACCAATCTGAACACTTGTGATATGAACCAAGAGACATCAATCATACAATATACTTCATTGAAGATGCGAAGAAAATGTTGTTGAAATTATCAAAAGATATTTCAAATCATGTCACATTGATAAAAAATGAAGTTTCATTATTATAAATTTTGGGTGGATTACAATTTAGAGTAATTTAGAGTTATTGTATTTCATTAATATATTTTAAGATTTTTTATTTACATAATAGTTAATTATGATCCTAAAGTAAGAATGTTACATCTCGTGTATGCCTTTAATAGTTTCATTTCGAGACGGGAGTAGACTGGAATAATATAGTAAAAGAAATATTTGTGCTCTTTAGCCAATGGCTAAATTTCTTTACAATTCTATGTAGTTTAGGTTCCACGTAGATTCATTCAAGCTTGACATCATTAATCTTGCTTGTGGAGTGATTTGAATCTGAAATAAGTGTTGTTGCCTTAGATATTTAATCAACAAAGTAAGCTGAATTTTACTTGATTGGCTAACACTAAGACTAACTTACCACATCTATCAAAGAACAAATGTTGAGACATACTTACGAATATGTAGGAATCGACAAGATAATATGTGCAAGTTGTGAGACTAAAGGGAGAGCGAAAGAGAATTTTGTGTTTTCAAACCACGGAAGTAGAAATCCTATTTTTTGTTTTTTGAAACAAGCTCGAGCTCTCAAGAGTCTACGTTATGACAGATGTGAGTTAAAAAAAAAATATAAAAAAACTGAAAGTTCGTTCGTAACTCTATGCATACTACAAATTGACAGATTTATGTAACAGTCTAGGCTCACAACTATCGAATATTGTCCTCTTTGCATTTTTTCTTTCGGGCTTTCCCTTAAGGTTTTTAAAACGCTTACTAGATAGAGATTTTCTCGCCCTTATAAAAAATGCCCTTACAAAGAATGCTTCGTTATTCTCTCCAATCGATATGGGATCGTGCTAACACTCATTCCTCTCTCAAACCGATGTGAGATTTCTCAGTCCACCCCCCTCCGAGGCTCATCGTCCTTGTTGGCAACCACTTGGAACCTGGCTATGATACCATTTGTAGTGGCTCAGCGTCCTCGCTGGTACTCGTTCCTCTCTCAGATCAATGTGGGATCTCTCAATCCACCCCCCCCTTGAGAGATCCCACATTTGTAACAGCCCCTTAAAATTATCCTCTTTAGACTTTCTCTTTCGAGCTTCCCCTTAAACCTGGCTCTGATACTATTTGTAATAGCCCAAGCCCACCGTTAACAAACATTATCCTCTTTAGACTTTCTCTTTCGAGCTTCCCCTTAAAATTTTTAAAACGCGATTACTAGGGAGAGGTTTCCACACCCTTATAAAGAATGCTTCACTTCTTCAACCGATATCCAACCGATGTGGGATCTCACAATTGATAATCATTCCTATTTCTTGTTTATGATCATTAAGAAAAGCCTTAAAAAAAAAAAAAAAAAAAAAAAAAAAAAAAAAAAAAAAAAAAAAAAAAAAAAANTCACACATAGATCGATCGTTACAAATTTCATCTTTGGACCAAAAACACGTAAAGGGTTCGTAACAAAGAACCCTTTGTTAGTCATGTCTTCCTCATAAGTTGTTGAACAAAATGATAAATATTAATGTTGGAGGTCCCACCTTCATCCATGGCTTCTTTTGCCATTTCCCTCAACTTCCTCAAATTCTCTCTAATCTCATTACCATCTTCTTCCCCCATAACTTCATTAACACACATCTCTATCTCCTCCCTTCTACAAATTCCATCTTCCCCAATTCTCATCCTCTTCCCAATTCTCCACACATCCTCCACATACTTAGCGTTCGTCGGTTGGTCCGACCACAGCTCCATCGCCACCATCGCCACTCCCAAACACAACGCTTCGAGCGTCGAGTTCCACCCGCAGTGCGTAACGAAACATCCCACCGATCTATGAGCCAAAACTTGTACTTGTGGACACCATTTCACTATCAACCCTTTCTCAGTTGTCTCCTCCATGAAACTTGGAGGAAGCTTATGAATCTCAGATTCTCTCACAACCCACAAGAAGAATTTGTTGCTCAATTTTAGCCCCCATGCTAACTCCTCTATTTGCTCCTTTTTGACCTCCGCCATACTTCCGAACGACACGTAAACTACCGAGCTATCGTCTTTTGAATCGAGCCAACTCTTGGTGGAATCCGTGTTTGATTCGAGTAAACTCAGTCCATAGTATCGATCGTCTTGCAACGTTCCATCTAAATAGAAGGAGGGAAGCATTGGTCCAATGCTCTTGAATGGAAGCTGCCTTCTCATCCATTCACCTTCCTAGTACATTCAAAAAAACAAATCACGATCGAAATATATCGAAACAAGTAATCCTAAGCACTTAGTTTTTCAATTCTCTTTTGTGATTGTATTGTTGTGGAAGGAGCATACATCTTATTAGTATTTATAGTAGAGAAAACATTGACTAACTTTCTAAACTTTCTCCTCCAGTTAAGAACCATGTAGGGAGCGAGGACCCTGATTGAAAATCACTCCAAAAGATCAACCTAACCTAGCCCAATCTACTTAAACAACTTAAAGACTTGACCTTGTTTGAAGGAAGAAGAAAGTCGACCTTGTAGAGAAGCAGATAGGAGAGGTAGCCTACAGACTCAAGCGATCAGCTCGGTAAAAACTCACCCCATATTCTATGTGAGTCAGTTGACTTCGATTAAACTAGACCGACTTTGAGAAGAATGTGCCCACGAGGGCACTACCAGAAGAATTAATTTAGAATATCATAGTTGACTCCATCATAGACGGGACGGGACGACCATAACTCACTACACTAACAATCTTCTTAATTAAAGCATAGGTCTAAAAATACAAAACTTGGTCCACAATTCGGTAACTACTATCAATGCTACCGTGGTTGCTTTATAATTAGTAACTTATTCTACTAAAGTCTACTAACTAAGGTTACTCCATAAGTTAGTAACTTGTTCCACTAGCTCAAGTTTATTAGCCTATTTACCTGCGGTTCCAAAGAATCGAAAGTGTTGATGAAGATCCAGTCATCATCGTTCAACCGCGAGAATTGATCGGTGGCGAGGGAGAGGAGAAATGGGTATTTCGAAGGATCGAAAATGAACGATGGAAGATCGTATGGCTGAAGAACAGGAAATCCATGATCGAAACAAACAGAGCTTTGTTGCAATGGAACATTTATCCATTCTTTGTGGACATTATAATAAATTGCATTAACACAAAAGGACTGAGTGAAGAACACAGCAGGAAGAACCCCAAGCTCTTTAACAACGTCATGAATCCATGGCAACATAGAGTCATACACAACGCAAGCAACTCGATCGCTGCCATTTTCATGCCGAGCAATGAGTTCTATGAGATGTAAACGTATGGAAGTTTGGATCCGTTCCCAAATGGCTTTGGGAGTCTCGGCGTCGGTACCGTCGTAGGGTAATACAGATACTTGTTGAAGGGTGACTGAAGTCGGTAGGTCGATGGCGGCGACGTTGGTGAAGACGGCGAGGAACGTTACGGTGAGACCGCGATGAGCGAGGTGCTTGGAGAATTGGAGAAGTGGGTTTATGTGGCCTTGGGTTGGCGTTGGAACCACTACTATATGAACTCTTCTACCTTCTTTATCTTCATTTCCATGGCTTCCCATGAGTCTTATCTTTTGCATTTGGATTCCAATGTGACTCAAAGTTGAAATATAAAGCTGTTCTTGCTTGGGATTGTAAAGATAAGGTTTGGAATTATTGGTTGTTCCACTAAAGAACATGATAGCTATAGATGCTCTTATGACTTTATGTTCGGTGACAATTCTCTGTCGGAATCACGGGCTGTTCCACTTGTGCATATGATTGTGAAAGCAATCACTTTTTGTTTTAATGGAACATCATTTCAAGGTGAGATTGAAATCCACTTTATTGAATTTTGAACGCGTATGGGCAAAATTCTAATGCTATTTGATAGGAGGAACGAGTGATCGTACATAATGGTATAAAATTGTCCATTTTGAGTATATATGCTATTATGGCTTTACTTTTTCATCTTCGATTCTTCGTCCCATTCTTTCTCGCACTAGACTTGCTACTCACCGTTTTTGCTACTCATTGTCTTCATCTTCTCACTATCTTCTTCCTTCATTCTTCTCTGCCCACCTCACGACTCACTTCACCGATATTAACGTGAAAAAGAGTCTTTTGAATGGTTTATATATATGTCATGACCCATGCCTAGGATTCGGATCAGGTTTCAAAATCTAGATTTGACATTCTCGTGCATTTCCTGCAACATGATCACGTTACCTACTTCTCGCTTTTTATTAGTCTTTTAATTCGGCTTTCTCATGCGCCCCCTAATCGTGTCATAAGCTCGTTAGGACTAAGACTTAGAACGAGCAACTTCACTTTTTAAGGTCGTCGGATCAAGCCGGCCCAACGATTGGCCCCTTAAAAGACAACTTAACCTTGTGCAAGTCAGTCCAATTAAGAAGACTAATAAATACACCTTTATTATTAACACCAGGTCACATTACACAGTCCATTAATTACACCAAACCATGTTTACAACATCATCTCTAAACACTACACAGTCACAGACACAAACAACACAATTCTTTCCTTCTTTTTACACACTACTTTATATACAACAAATGTGGTTTCTTCTTTCTTTACACCTATTATATCCCCATTTCTTCTTCATATTTCACAGTCAATCAAATTAACCAAATCAACGTACCATGCTTCATGAACGTTAACTGATACATTGGCTGCCTCTACTAAAACTTCGGCAGCTTTCACCATCCGTTCCGTTAGCACTGCCCCTCCGACTTGCCGGAGAGCCATTTCTGCTAATCTTCTTCCGGTCCCTCCGCTTCCTCCTAGAACGACTCCTCTCGCTCCCAAGTAAATCGCACGCGACACCTTTTCAAACACGGCGTCCCCCGCCTGCAAGCATTTCCTTATCATCCGACTCACAACCACGCTCTGTGATTGAAGCACCTCTACCTCTGCTGCATTGCCATCTCCTGTGAATTTAACTATTGTTTCGGTAATTTCTTCGCTTCCTGCATTTTCGTCTCGGTCTAACATGTTTGAAAGTTGTTGAGCGCAATTCGAAACTGCAGCTTCTATGTCTGTAGTTGTCATTGTTGAACTTCCATGGCTCAGGAGGATCTGCCGGCAAACAAGTATGCTGCAAAAACAAAAGGCAAATGTCATTATAACAGGATGAAAAATTCCTGTTCTCAACCCTTTTCGATTCAAGTTACGACCCCCACTCTACCTTGTTGTTATGACGATTAGTTTCTGAACTTCGGATTGAACGAATCTTATCCGATGAAGGTTAAGACTAAATGTTTCTGGTACTACTTCTTGTGTTACGCCAGCCACACCAGTAACTAACTTCAGAAGTCCAAGCCTGATAGCTATATCCAATTCTCGTCCACCGCATTCGGGTTGTTCGTTATCTAATGAGAAACAAATAAACAGCCAAAAAGTGAAATCAGGTTCTAACTTGGGTATAATTGGGATCCTAAAGAAAAAACGAATGGATGGATTCAGTTGTCATCACCTGCAGTTTCTCTGGCAGTATTATAAGTCTGTTGGCCTGAATTCCCCGGGCGAGCAATACTTCCACCGGTTCTTAGAGGGGTCGATGGAATACGGTTACAACCCTGCAATGATCCCTCAGAAACTACAGACGATGATAATACCAAATTTTTGTGTTCTTCCCACTCCTGGTTTTTGCAATGCCATACAGATGACAGCCATTGCATTGTTTTTGGCAGATTGGCATTGGCATCAGATGAGACCCCATATCGGTTAGCAAAAGCTTTTTTAAGATAATCAAAACCATGGGATCCGGTTAATATAGGCTTCAAGATTTCTATACGAGCTTTGCTTATCTCTTGCTTGAGCACCTGCAATTGAAGTGCAATAGTTAACTTTTGCGGCTACAATTTGACTTAACAAAACAACTTCGACTTTAGTATCAATCGAACAGGTACGGCTAAGATAAAGGTCTGGTCTATTCATAATCCCTATTCAAATTGCTTGTTTGACTGATTTAGAGAGTTTGGACGGGAGAAGAGGCTTTGATGACGAAATGAAGGTACAAAGTGGATTTCTTATGGCCCTCCCAATAGATAATTTTTTTGCTATACGAGAATAAACAATAACCACTTTTATAGAATATTAGCATGCGTTTGGAAAACGGAAAACTGGTTTGATTCATTTTTCACATAGGGAAGCATAAAAGGAAAGCGGCCTCTTACCTTCCCTGAGAGATTATGTATCAAATAAAAAACATTTTAATCTCTCCAATCGAAAGAGCTAAGGGAGAAGAAATTAAAAAGCACGGAACGAACCTGAATCTGCTCCAGGACAAATTGCAGACCTCTAATCAAGGCAATCTCGCTTGGATTCTTCGACTTATCTTCAGTATGACGACATATCTCAGTTAACTCTCGAAATAAACTCTCGTAACTAGCCTTCAGCTGACTCTCTTTTGAAGGAGAGGAGAGCTTCTGCAATGTGACAAATGAAAACTCCAAAATCCTCCCAAGGTAGTCCATATCCATGTTCCCTGACTTGAGTATCTTCCAAAGGACAGAAAATGAAAAGAAAAATATAAATCTATATATATATATATAAAGATTTCAAAGATACAAATTTCAGCAGTATCCAAGCATGAGTATGATGATTAATACCTGAGAAAGAAAGTCTATGTCAAAGGCTTCAGTAATCTGCTGTTTCCAGCTCTCTGGAGCCATATTGCAAAGTTCATCCTGGACCTCTCTCACAAGCTGAACCACCCGATCGTAGTTGGGCTCTTCTTGTTTCAAGGATTCCATGACGCCGTCCCAGAAGGCCTTCTGCATTGTTTCTCTCAACTTTACCTGAAAAGGACGAACAGAGAAGGTGAACACGTTTTAAGAGAAAAATAACAGGTTGAGTGTATGAGATAAGGCCCTTAGAGAAAAATAACAGGTTGAGTGTATGAGATAAGGCCCTTAGAGAAGATTTGCATATCTTAGATATAAGCAGATAAAGACGATAAAAACTGATTTCTAAAGATCACAAAAATCAGAAAAAACGTGCGAACCTGGATACTGTTTCGATCTTCTTCAATCATGTCCAAACTGTCAGAAAATGGATGTTGCTGGTGGAGAAACTCATTTACTAAAAGTTCATTTTCAGTGGTCAAGTCTCCAACAGACCTTAACTGACCTTCAGGAATGCTTCTACTAGATTCAGATAATTCATTTGGTTTAGCCATCATTTGATCTTCCCTGAACAAAGAACGGACTACATGAGCTGGCCTCTTGACATACTTGTCCTCATTGCTCCCGACATCTGATCTTGAAACGGAAGGACCGTCTGAGTTGGATATAGGCGAAGATATAAACTGTGTAACTGGTGAACTCAGAGGGCTTCCATTTTCTTTAGACTGAAAGTACTTAAATCGTGTTTCAGATAAAGCTTTTTCCATACGCTCAATCCCAGCATCTCCATTAAGGTTCTGAACCTTTTCTCTTAAAAGTTTCTGATCATCAGAGACCTGTTTGACAAATACCCGTTAGAATATACGATTCCTAGATGTGCAGCAGTCAAAACTACAATTACCTGACGTTTAACAATGTTAGAATATACAAATCCTTGTCAATTTTTAAATGTAAACTTCCAATAAAGAAGACAAGCTTAACCTGCTTCTGGATGGCTTTCATATCATGCGTAAGAGCATTATCTCCTCCATCTGATAACTTGCAAGTTTGGAGCATAGACAATTCAAGATGACAAGCAGCTCTCACCAAATCCTCTTCTAAGGCTCGTGCATCCTTCACCTTCCACGCTACGAAGCAATTTAGGTAAGAACACCATGCTTTATCGAATGCAGCAAGCTGAGATCTGAAGGACCACTGTTTTGGTGAAGATTCTGATTCATCATCTGAACTCTGAATTGGCCCTTCCAAAATAATCTTTATCAATAGTTCAAACTCATTGACAAACTCTTTTGCAGTCTTGGCCAGAGCAATCTCACGTTCTCCCTGACTACGAAGAACAGCATCAGGATGACCCAGTATCATATAAGCACAAAGGACCACTCTAACTGGATATCTGGATGGTTTAGAAATACTTTTAGGCACCTCCCTAATAACTTTACTTGTATTTCTGCTCCTTGAAGAAGAACTTGGACTAGACCTCCTTTTAGGAGAAGCAACTCGCATGAGGAGGTGATCAATATTTTCAAAATTAGATGGATAACTTGTAGCAGCAACAGCCTTAGCAACTTTCAAGCGGCTTTCAAGCCGATCAAGTAATGCTTTAACAGTTTGGAGAGTAGAACTTGATTCAATCAGAACAGCAAACTGCTCAAAAGGCATTGACTTGACAGATTTTCCATTAATTTTTAAGGAATTGTATGCTTCAGTCAATGTTAAAGTAGTCCTCCTCAATTTAAGAAATCTCCTCCAGCACCTAAAGGAGAAAAATACAGTTTCATTTCAAGGGAATATATTTCTTAATTCATCAATAGAACCATATTTAAAGGCATATGCAGTATGATTATTAGTCTCTATTAAGGATGGAAAAAGAAATGTTCCACTCTCTGATTCAGCAGGCAAAACTAAGAGACATGATGCTGATTTAACCTCAGATTAAGACTAGCAAGAACTATCCCCAAATCTCCAATCCCCAAGCAAAGGAGCAAAGAACAATAGTAATGATACTAAATAAGAAGTATTGAGGATAACATATATCAACCTGTAATAGAAAGAATGTAGAAGCAGATAATATTTTATTGTATCAAGTTTATATAGAACCCAAACCGTAAAGTAATCAAATTATACAAGGGTTCTATCTTTAGAAGCAGAGACGGGGAAGCATGGTCAATCATCCTCAAAGAAATTTAAATTTAGCATGAAGACATAAAGTTTATCTTACAGCATAAATAGAAATATGAAAGCGAAGTAACAGTAGAAAAACATTTCGGATAATTAATTCATACTTGAATCTTGAAAGCAGGGAAGAGTTAAAATACCTTGCTAATTTTCGGGATAGGATGTCAGCCTGTTTGTGCATCCTAATTCTAGTCACTCGAGTAGCTATATTTGGCCTTACTCTCTGCCTCAAGAATTCTGCTCTCTTTCTCTTTGCCTAATGATCCACCAAACATCACAAGGATGAGAATGATACTTGACAAACCCAAGAAATGTGATCAGAACTAAATCAGTGGGAAAAAGCAGAATCCACTGTGACTAACTACTTTACTTCCAAATGAAATCTCATGATCTACCAAAACATAGAAAGAATGAGAATGATACTCATAAATCCAAGGCATGCGACTGGCTATTGTAATTCCAATTGAAATAAACATGCATACCCTTTGCATTCGATCTTCCAACTTATCCCTCATTTCCCTCCTCTCAAGCTCACGCTGTTGAGATACAGACTTAGCCACATGTCGAGCCTGCAACACTCGAGCTCGTGCCCTTTTTATCTCTGCTTCCAACAAACTCAGCCGTTTTTTCTCAGCAGCTGCACGTTTCTGAGAAATTGCAGCACGCACTCGCTCCTTGTACTTATTTTCCCAAGCCATCTTTCTTACCAATGACATAGATGACCTTTCCATCAGTGAGGCCCTTCGTTGCCTGTAAGCCTTCAGCATAAGCATTCTATTGGCCTCAGCTTGTTGCGCCCGAATTGCAACTTCTTTCCCAAGCTTCTGACGCTCTTTCTCTTTACGTATCTCCACAACAGTTTTAGCAACTTGTCGTACCTCATCCAACAAAGAAAGACGCTTCTGAGAATGAGCCAATATGCTCAACCTGTCATATTAAGATCACCAACTTAGTTTGAAAAGCCTACAGTGTATGATGCATCAGCATTATCACTCTAGAAGAAATAATATTATGGAGACCACAATTAAAACCATGGAAGTTGTCATCAATGGATAAATAAATATCACAAAGATTCCCATGATTAACACAGAAAAAGAATCTTTCAATTATCGCGAATTATAACCTCATCACTATTTAAATCAGTCCAAATAATCTGAACTTGAATTCAGAAGAAGAGCCACAGAATATACGGCTTTCATATGATGATCTCAGATATATGGATTGCCAATGACTTTTCCATTAAGCACAAGTACTAATAAAATTCTGAGAAAATATTTATAAGTTCACCTCTTCTGCTCTGCAGCCAGGAGTTTTGCTTCAAGCCGCTGTCCAAGGTTTCCCTCCTGAGAAGAAAAATGTGAGGGATTTTTCGGCTTCGGTCGAGCCTTGCTGGACAACTTCTCATAGTGTTGCTGCACTCAATAAATAAAGAAGAATTAACAAAAGCAGTTGGTCTAAAGTTTCCCAGCAAAAGTACAAAGCACCCTGCCTCTTGTATCACCCCACCCCCCGGAAAAAGGAAAAGGGAAGAAAAGGAATCGGTATAATTAATTGAGTAAAGAAGACAAGTATTGAAAATCAAACGTAAAATGGAAATAAGACTCTGACAATAAAAAAATATGATTAGCGAAAACAAGACAAACACATAATTGCTGTGCATTCTTTCTTCTGCTATACCGTTGTCAAATTCCCTCCAGCCAGCAGTTTGAAGGGAAACCGAAGCAGATTAATCAACAACAAGAAAATTTCCTTCTAAACACACAAGACAAAGAAAACATAACTTCATTTTCGAAAGAAGAAAAAAAGGAAAAGCGGAAGTCAGAAGAAAGCTTATGTGAGAGAAAGGAACCGACCAAACCACCCCAAAAAGGGGAAGGAACCAACCATTCCTACCGACCGTCCAAAACCAAAGAATGAAGAAAAAAAAGTACCACTAAAACTCCAGATATGGGGAGAAGAAATTAGAAAACAAAAGACGGGCGATTGATGAGAAAATAATTAGCAAGAATCATACGGAACTCCGATCAAAGGACTCCAGGAGGGCCATGCAGTCTTCTAAGATAATATTTCAAAACTAAATTATACAACAGATTAAGAGGAANAAGTTAACGTAAAAAGAAAACAAAATCCTTGATTAGTGCGACGTTAAAGAACAAAAGTCCCAACCACTCAATATCAATCGGCAAGATGAAACGGAAGAAACACTTGAATTTAGAATCCAGGCAATAAACAACAAACTAAAAAATCCAGCACGTCCAGTACGCAAAAACCAAAGGAAAAGAAAGAAACAAGAAAGAACAATTTGAAAGAGTAGGAATAGATTAAGGACCTGACGACGAAGATCAGCATGACGAAGCTTAGCCTCAATTTCCTCCACAGTACTGGGAGACTTACACTCCACAAGAAGTCTCTGACGAAGCCGCTTCGGAATTCTCGGTGGTGGAGAAGAAGAAGAAGAAGAAGAAGAAGAAGAAGAAGAAGAAGAAGAAGAGGAAGGAAGGAGACCATCACCGGACGAAAGGTCCACCAATATCCCCATCCCGCCTCTCTCCGTCTGAAAAGGCGTATCAACTCCTGCTTCCATGAACAGCTACGATGATAAGAATCAGAAGAATCAGGAAGGCGGCGTCGGCGGCGGCGGAGAGGAGGGCGATCAGAATTAGGAGAGGATGAGAATTTTGCAGGAGTAGGAAGGAAAAAAGAGGAGAAGAAAAATGGGGAAACGGAATTGGGATTGCGAATCAGGAAAGCGTGTGTGTTTTTTATTTATATTTATATATATATATATATATATATATTTTTTTTTTTTTATAATTTTAATTTAGTTATATATATATATATATACGAATAAACAGTCGTCTTTGTTGAGGAGTGTCAACTTTTCCAACCTGGGCCTTCCATTTCACGCCACGTCACCCCCTGACCCCAACGGTAATCTTTTTTATATTCTCTTAACCCAAACCCATTTGTATCACTTTTGACTTTCTCATTTCTTCCAACCACCGGTATTACCCAAAGTCATCGTTAGTAGATATTGTTCAAGCCTTTGTAACGGTCTAAGTCCATCGCTAGCAGATATTGTCCATTTTGACCTGTTACGTATCACTGTCAGTCTCTATTAGGGAGAGGTTTCCACATCCTTTACAAGGAATGTTTCGTTCTCCTCTCGAACTAATGTAGGATCTCACAATCCATCCTCCTTGGGGGCTCAACGTTCTCGTTCACACACCGCTTAGTGTCTGTTTGACCCGTTACATATCGCTGTTAGCATCACGGTTTAAACATACGTCTGTTAGGGAGAGATTTTCGTACCCTTACAAGGAATGATTCGTTCTCCTCTCGAACTGATGTAGGATCTCACAATCCACCCTCCTTGGGGGCTCAACATTCTCGTTCGCATACCGCTTATTGTCTGTTTGACCCGTTACGTATCGCTGTTGGCCTCACGATTTAAACACACGTCTGTTAGGGAGAGATTTTCATACCCTTATAAGGAATGCTTCGTTCCTCTCTCCAACTAATGTAGGATCTCACAATCCACCCTCTTTGGGGGCTCAACGTTCTCATTCGCACACCGCTTAGTGTCTGTTTGACCTGTTACGTATCGCTGTTAGCCTCACGATTTAAACACACGTTTGTTAGGGAGAGATTTTCATACCCTTATAAGGAATGCTTCGTTCCCCTCTCCAACTGATGTAGGATCTCACAATCCACCCCCCTTAGGAGCTCAACATTCTCATTAGCACACCGCTTAGATATTGTCTGATTTAACCCGTTACGTATCACTGTTAGCCTCACGGTTTAAACACACGTCTGTTAGGGAGAGATTTTCATACCCTTATAAGGAATGCTTCGTTCCCCTCTCCAACTAATGTAGGATCTCACAATCCACCCTCTTTGGGGGCTCAACGTTCTCGTTCGCACACCGCTTAGTGTCTGTTTGACCAGTTACGTATCGCTGTTGGCCTCACGATTTAAACACACGTCTGTTAGGGAGAGATTTTCATACCCTTATAAGGAATGCTTCGTTCCTCTCTCCAATTGATGTAGGATCTCACAATCCACCCTCTTTGGGGGCTCAACGTTCTCGTTCGCACACCGCTTAGTGTCTGTTTGACCAGTTACGTATCGCTGTTGGCCTCACGATTTAAACACACGTCTGTTAGGGAGAGATTTTCATACCCTTATAAGGAATGCTTCGTTCCTCTCTCCAATTGATGTAGGATCTCACAATCCACCCTCTTTGGGGGCTCAACGTTCTCGTTCGCACACCGCTTAGTGTCTGTTTGACCAGTTACGTATCGCTGTTGGCCTCACGATTTAAACACACGTCTGTTAGGGAGAGATTTTCATACCCTTATAAGGAATGCTTCGTTCCTCTCTCCAATTGATGTAGGATCTCACAATCCACCCTCCTTGGGGGCTCAACGTTCTCGTTCGCACACCGCTTAGTGTCTGTTTGACCCGTTACGTATCACTGTTAGCCTCACGATTTAAACACACGTTTGTTAGGGAGAGATTTTCATACCCTTATAAGGAATACTTTGTTCCCCTCTCCAACTGATGTAGGATCTCACAATCCACCCCTCTTAGGAGCTCAACATTCTCATTAGCACACCGCTTAGATATTGTCTGATTTAACCCGTTACGTATCACTGTTAGCCTCACGGTTTAAACACACGTCTGTTAGGGAGAGATTTTCATACCCTTATAAAGAATGCTTTGTTACCCTCTCCAATTGATCTAAGATCTCACAATCCACCCTCCTTAGGGGCTCAACATTCTCATTAGCACACCGCTTAGATATTGTCTGATTTAACCGTTACGTATCATTATTAGCCTCACGATTTAAACACACGTCTGTTAGAGAGAGGTTTCCATACCATTATAAAGAATGTTTCGTTCTCATCTCCAACTGATATAGGATCTCACAGTCATATTTGTTTAGTTTTAAAACTTTTTATTGGATGTTAGAGACATCTATTTAATCCGTGAAAGTGGTCCCATACATTGGAGTCAAACCGCTCCAAACAAGGCAAGAAATCTCCTTACAAAACAAAGAATATGGGAGAAAGTCAACAGAGATTACCCCAACATGACAAATATTATATTCCACAAATTATGTTGATAAAACATTTCAATGTTTTTTTCTTATAAAATATTATTTTAATTATGATGATATTTTATATTTTATATTTTATATTTGTTAATATGAATTAAACCTTCAAAATTCAAAATTTTTATATTTGTTAATATACTTTTAAAAGTGGTGGAAGAATAAATAATAAAAAGTAATCATAAAATTAAATAAAATAAATATACATAAAATCTTAAGCAAAAATATATATTTTAAAATTAACAATAAATTCAATTAATTCAGATATCTAACTCAGTCCAGTACTGTATGAATTAGATTGGATAAAGTAGATCGAATTTTTTGAACAACCTTAAAAAAAATTATTAATTCGAGAATATGAACAATAATACATTACAAATACGCTCCTTCCGTTTTATAGTAATAACTAATAATGACGATTAAGTTATTATTATACTCCCCATGTGCAATCATTCTTGTCAATCCTTCCTATTCCCTCAAATTTCGCTTCATATTATAAAGTTTCATACTATAATATTGCATCAAAAGTCAACGATATGACTTATCGCCCAATTATTAGTTTAGCCATTCGATCGAGCGGGATCACCTACGTTAGCCCATGCTTTGAATGGCTTTCCTACGCCTTTGGGTGGATCTCGTGGTGAGTTTTACTCACATATATGTCCTAAAGTCTCGTAATTAATTATTTAATTTTGTATTATTTATTTTATGAAAAATTCAAGGTTTTTAGCACTATTGATACAGTTCACTTTGTTATTGCGGCAAACAATTTGATCCAAATAGTTCATATGTAGACATGTGAGTGAGGATATCGTGTATAAAATTGAACCAAATATTTAATTTTTTTAATAAATTTGTTAATTGAGAAGATCAATATTTCACAAGATGATCATATGCAACTCGACTTTAGTCTTAGGCTTGTCCTTTGATTTTCCAGGGTGAAAATCAAGATGCTTTTAGGGACGACTTGAACCATAGGATCTCTCATTCACTTGTTCATTAGAGAATCAACGATACATAAGGTAAAGATGTAATTATAAGGGTAAAATAGACTTTTGAATATATAATTATAAGGGTAAAACAGACTTTTAAAGAGTTGTAATTATGAACTATTCGTGAAAGATTGACTTGCATGTAATGATTATATCCATGGATACAGCTTGTCCTACCCTGTATAATTAATATATTTATTGTTTATTAGATTTTTGGATATTTCATAATATTTAAATATTTGTTTAATATATCTAAATTATACTTGTCATTCCAACCTTTTTGGGACTTTCTTTGTGAGCTCGGTACGAGTTTTAACCTTATGCACGAGTCAGTAAATCAAATACTTTCGTTGTGTGAGACTGTCATTGTATTTAACAATTCCACTTTTGAAATACAACCGAGTTTGTACTAAATCATGTCATGACTCTTTAAGCTTGTCATATACTCATCAATTTTATAAATAAACACTATAGATTTCATACACATCGACCCACACTCAAGACTTCAATGATTATGACTGTTAGACGAACACGACTTTTCACAATGGTATGATATTGTCCACTATGAGAATAAGCTCTCATGACTTTGCTTTGGACTTCTCCAAAAGACCTCATCCACGTGGAGATAGTATTCCTTGATTATAAACCCATGATCATTCCCTAAATTAGCCGATGTGGGACTTTCATTCAACACCTCCCCTCGAACAAAGTATGCCTTACCTTAATCGAGACTCGACTCCTTTTCTTTTGGAGTCCTAGTCATTTTTTACTATGCCTTCGAGGAGCCTCGCCTCCTTTTCTTTTTGGAGTCCTTTATTCGACATTTGAGGATTCTATTGACATGACTAAAGTTTAGGGCATGACTCTGATACCATGTTAGATGAACACGACTCTCTACAATGGTATGATATTAAAGACCTCACAACAATAGGGAACGTGACGTTTTGATAGATAAGAAATTAATGTGTGGAGAGTCTTAGTCATTGTGGAGAGTCGTGTTCGTCTAACAATGACAACCTTAAACGAGTCTTAGAATGGAAAAAAAAACATGAATATATCATTTTTCATGCCTACATGAATCATAATCCGAGAGAAAACATTAAAATGGAGATAGTCAAAACGAAAAATCAATCATGGAATAGAATTGAAGTGGCTTTTCAATCAATTTTTTTTTTTTTTTTTTTTTTTTTTTTTTTTTTTTTTTTTTTTTTNAAATAGTCATCGTTGTTCTCATTGCCCACTAACCACCCCACTTGTCTCATGCCCACATTAATGAATGAATAGATTTGTACAAAAAGGGTAAAGAGGCCTAAGTACAAAATCGAGGGAGAACGGGTCAAACCCAGACCAATACTCGAAGTCTTCGAGCCTTCAAAGAAAGTTTTGGTCGCTTCATAATCTCCAAGAGTTTTCAAGTTTTGAAGTCTTCTGATCTTCAAAGAATCTTCGATTCTAAGAATTTCAGAGAATCTCGGGTCTTCAAGAGCTTCAGAGAGTTTTAAGATCTTCTGTTTATAGAGCTTTTCATGATATACCGTGGCCTTAGAGTTTAATAACTTCTCCATGATTTTGAGCATAACTATTTTGAATTTGTTATCGATTTAGAAATAAAGACGTGACAATTTATGATTGGTCAAACATATTCATTCAATCATACATTATATAATGAATAGAAGCAACATGAAAATGGCATTTCAAAGGGAATAGAGAATAGTCAACGCATTCATTATTCTAATCCCAAATTTATGATGTCACGCATTGGTTGGGGAGGAAAACAAAACACCATTTATAAGGGTGTGAAACCTTCTCCTAGCAGACGCGTTTTAAAGCCTTGAGGGGAAGCCCAAAAGGGAAAGCCCGAAAAGGTCAATATTTGCTAGCGGTGGGCCTGGGTCGTTACAAATAATATCAGAGCCAGACACCGGACGATGTGCCAGCTTTCTCGCTCTTCCCCGAAGAGGGTAGACACGAAGCGGTGTATGAGTAAGGACGCTAGGCCCCGAAGGAGAGTGGATTTGGGTGCGGTCCCACATCGATTGGAGGAAGGAAAGAGTACCAGCTAGGACACTGGGTCCCGAAGGGGGTGGATTGTCTCGGGGCTAGATTGTGATGTCCCACGTCTCTTTAGCCCCTAATTATCACATTTTGGGTATCTTTCTTTGTGATTTGATGTTTTCCTAATTTTTTTTTTGATGCACATCTTTCTCTAATTTACTTTTTGCTCGTGGCTACAAATGTTAGATAATATCATTATTTTAATCAAAATCATTATATCCAATTGCTTAACCTATGAATGGACGCTACAAATTTCAACCAAAAATAATATCTAATTTACTTGTAACATTATTATATGTGGAAAAAACATTTTTTTTGAAAAAACATCAAATAATGAATATTGTACGAAGAAAACTCTCGAAGTTAGGATCAAAAGTTCTAATTAAACAAACTAAAAAAACGAAGTATAGAAAAATTAGGAGTGTTCATATGACTTGATAAGTCGACCCAGACTATCCAATCGAAACCATGAAAGTTGAATTAGATTGAATTTTTGGAAAATAAAAAATTTGGGTCGGTTTGCAGATTGATTTTTTATTTATTTATTGAGTCAACCTAATCAACTCGAAAATAGGGTTACAACCGAACCCAGTCGTGCTCTACTTCAAACTTATTATGAAAATAAATAATATTTGATATTTGGGTTTATGAGATTTTATTTCTTAACGTAACATGTACGGTTGAGTAGAATTTTTTTAAATAATTGAAAAACACAATTTGACAATCAAAATCAACCTAACCCGAAAATAGAGAATTGGGTTGGGTTGGGTTGCTCGTATCACCAACCCAATCAACTCGAAATTTCAAGTTAGTCCAAAAAAATTCTCCAACCCAACTCGTATTTACTTTTTATGAAAAATCTCTGGTTAAGTCACACTTATTTAATTTATTTTATAATCATTTGATTAACAAATTTATGGTTTTCAAATTCACTTTATTTTTACTTTTTACCTTAAAAAGAAAATTAATTGTCACTAATTATCATAAAATATGTAAATCTAATTATTACATAAGACTTTTTTTTTTTTTTTTTTTTTTTAAACTTTATCAATAAATTAAAAAAAAAAAAAAACAAGTGGTAGGTATTGAGTTTGGACATTGGTGGGGCCCTTCATCTGAAAAAGTGGAGTATGGGTGGACCCCACGGAATGTAGAGACTTAGGAGGGGCAATTAAGTCTTTTCATCCGAGTACTTTCCAACGCCTACTTGGACGACGTCGCTTCACGCCTCGCTGTCGTATCTTTACACAAACCAATTCACGCCACTCGAAACAGTATTTGTCTTTATTTACAATCCGACGCAATACGTAACATCAACGTCACTCGCGCGACTAAAAGTTTTACTCCACTCGCTTTCTTGAACCGTCGTCTTTCGGATTTGTACACGCGTCAGATTCCCTGTGGTTATTCAGAAATTGGGGCTTCAATTGCGTTGGAGTGGAGCGTGGTTTTTTTTGTCTTTGCCTTCTGACTTACTGCCACGTGTACTTTCCACGTCAGCTTTTTTTTTTTTTTTTTGGATAAATTCAGAATTCCCACAAAAAAATTTAATAATGTGTGGATGATAATAACTAATTCTGTTTTTTTTTTTAAATATTATAAGTAAATTTAAAAAAAATTAATTTATTCTCTTCCATGTATTGCATTAACGTACATTAATATATTTAGTGATTAATGTATCAAACTATTCATGTATCTAATTATCACGATCCATATTCTGACGCTTCGTATCATAGATCGTAACATAGACATGCATACAGACACTAGAAAGTATGATAAATACATTCATAACGTGTATATATATAAGACTAAAGAACTTCGTTTATGGTTTGATCATAAACAAATTGTTCATTAGAAGATCAATGATATTCAAACTTACAAGCAACTGTAATTACTAACAACTTACAAGCAACTCCAGAAAAAATGATTTGCTTAGAATAATTATATTAATGGACACAACTTGTCATATACTATAAGAGTGCAACTCTAGGTCTACAGTGATATGACATATAGTTAATGAATAAAATTGATTAATTAAAGAGTTTATTTAATTAATTTTGTATCATTAGACCTTATAACCAATAGATCTAGATCATAATAACACTAAAAGAATTAATTTAGTTGAAAGAAATATGATTTAAATAAGATATATCTTAATATATTAGATATTAAAGTATATTAGTAAAAAAGAATTAACTTTGCTTTGGATTTACAAAAGGCCTCGTCACAATGGAGATAGTATTATTTGATTATAAATCCATGATCATTCCTTAAATTAGTCGTTGTGGGACTTTCATCCACCAACAATATCAAGGAAGACCTCGAGGGAAGAACTTCATTGTTGGACTACACTAAAGATGCTTGCGAACTGTGGTTTCTAGTTTCTACAAAGGCAGAATCTTTACTCTTATATTAAATGTTTTCTTTCATTTCTTAATAAAATCAAACTGGTTTCAATGCTTCGAGAACAAGAATGAATAGTTCATTCCCTTTAGTTAAGGGTATCTTAATAGTTTATACTTAAATTTTTGAACCAGCATCGGGGTCATTCATAATCTAGGAGCACTAAAATTCAATTCTCTCTTATGTGAGTACTCGATTCATTAGTAACATCTTGACATGATATTTATGAAACTATTTTAGTACTCTAATCTTATCTTAGCTCTCTTGTTTAAGCTTTATTATGAGTGTGTAGCCTAACAAAACTCTTCGTATATAGTTTAGAGTACTAAGTTGACTTACTAAGT
The DNA here is from genome assembly GCF_002806865.2 of Cucurbita pepo subsp. pepo. Taxonomy (NCBI): domain Eukaryota; kingdom Viridiplantae; phylum Streptophyta; class Magnoliopsida; order Cucurbitales; family Cucurbitaceae; genus Cucurbita; species Cucurbita pepo. Next base: position 2,527,483 of record NC_036652.1, read on the forward strand.
GAGTATTAGTATCTAGACATGTAAATCTCTAACATGCAAATCATACTACTGATATCAATACTTACTTTAGCCATGCGTATTCTAGCTATATAAGACAAACATGCTTGTAAGTTGATAAATCCTAGCGATTCCTATAAGTACCTATTTCACGATAAGAAGACTTTTCCAGCTTAGCCGGTGGCAGCAATCAACTTACCTGATTAAACATTGATGGTCCCTTTTGCTATTTGCCATGTGAAAGCCCACATAACTTGCCTTTGTTTCGATGTTTATCCCAAAACCGTTTGTGGGTTGAGTTAGTCTGTAGTCTGTTTCATACATTTTTTTAGATTCAATCTAATTACTTGAGCGGTAAATTTTTTTCAATATAAACAACAATGCTTAAATAATGAATCGAATCGAACCTAACACAACGAATGAGTTGATTGGAGTTATTTAGGTCATTTATTCAAATAAAATAAATCTTCATATAGATAAAAATGTTAGTTAATAGGGTATCTATTTAGCTATTTTCAAATATTTAATTAAGATTTGCGACTCAATTTGATTTTGAAAAATTTCTTTTAAAACAGTTAAAAATTATTATAAAGAACGACCAAGAATGAATAATAAATAAATAATTTTATCATATTTTTAAATTAACAATAAATCTGAGCCGATTCGGTTCAACTCTATAACGTATGTTTATAAAAAAAAAAAAAAAAAAATCGNGTCCGAGAATTCTGGCGAGGCATCGGAGTTCTCATGCAACGCTTGGGAGAAGTGCAGTATCACAATTGCACTTTTGATGGCAGCAGACTTGTGATTGTGCGGCACTCACTTCCAGCAACAAGTGAGTTAAGCCAATTCGTTCTTGCGCCGTCTACGGGCAAGTGACATATGCTCAAGCCTCTGGTCCCGATTCAAGGAGAAAGTTTTAGAAAACGGGGACAGAGAGAGATTTCAAAAGAGAGGTTTTGAAAGCAAGAGTTGAGAAATTGAAATTGGTGTTATATATGGAGGCAAAAAGGCAACAACAACTGCTCACAGTATATAACTATTGGTAGGGAGAAGTTGACAACTAGTCATATCCGCCTATAGTACATTTTGAGGCATTTCATGTCTGGCAAACCTAGACATGATTTTGCCGAAACGTCATACTCCCTTAGAAATACAAAAGTAAAACATTACAACATGGAAAAACATAAAGGGTTTGGCTTGGCATGGACATGCGGCCATGGGCTACACGCCCTAGATGAGCATCACTGTAATATCCTCCCCCACCTAATTGGTTGATGTCCTTGCCAATTGACAATTTTCAAACCTGGTGATGTGGGTTGCGGCGGAGTCGAGACCTTCGACGCGTTCCCAGCCTGTTTTTCTGTAGGGAGGTTCTTCCATTTGACAAGGAATTCGCAAATCCTCCGTATAGGTCTTCCTACCTTCCTAACCCGGTCAACCAGGATTGCCTCTACTTCTTTGATGTCTTTTGTTTTCAGACCGATGCTCGGTCTGGTGGTTGCATTTTGCCGATCGTCGTTTGGATCGGATGATAGGGCTTCAGGTTACTCACATGAATTACTGGGTGGATTTTCATCCATGTGGGTAACGCAACTCTGTAAGAAGTAGCCCCAATCTTTTTGAGAACTTCAATCGGGCCTTCATATATTCGAACAAGTCTTTGGTCCTTTCGACTGTGGAATCTGATCTGATCTGTTCTGGTCTTTGGTCCTTGCCCACTTCTTCATGTGTTTGGAAGTTTTTTCCAAATATGCTCGGGCTATATCTGTTGTCTACTTCCATTCTCTGATGAAGTTCTGAGCTTGAGGGTTCTTTCCTGCATAAGAATGATCAATAATATGTGGCAAGGCCGGTTATCATCCACTTACGATTTCGAAGGGGCTCTTTCCCTTAGACGAACTCGTTTGGCAATTGAAACAGAACTGAGCGACATCCAGAAGTTGTACCTAGTTCTTCTGACAAGCGTCGACGAAGTGACGTAAGTATTCCTTGAGCAAGCAGTTGAACCGTTCCGTCTGTTCATCGATTTAGGGATGGTAGCTGGAGGAGATGTTTAAAGTCATTCCCAAGAGGGCGAATAGCTAAGTCAAGAATTTTCCAATGAATCTACCATCACTATCGCTGACAATGCTCGACGAAATGCCCCATAGCTTCACAATATGTTTGAAAAATAGTTGGGCTGTTAGTTCGATCGAGCATATTTTAGGGATGGGAACGAACGTTGCGTACTTCGAGAATCGGTCTATGATGACCAAGATGGCTTCATACTCACCGACTTTTGGGAGGTGTGTTATAAAGTCTAGAGACACACTTTTTCAAGGACTTGTTGGCACGGGTAGAGGTTCCAAGAGTCTCGAGATTTTGGCTTTCTCGACTTTGTCCTGTTGGTAGGTGAGGCACGTCTTGTCGTCACGCATATTTGGCCAAAAATACCCCTTTTTGATTAAGGCATAAGTTCGTTGCCATCTAGGGTGTCTGGCCCATAAAATATCGTGGCATTCTTGGATGAGCTTCTTCCTTAGTTCTCTTGTTCTTTGGAGATATAATTTGTTTTCTTTTGTCATTAGAAGGTCTCCTCGACCTAAAACTGTCGTGTCTTCCCAGCTTTGGCTAGTTCAACGACGAGTTTGACCGATGGGTCTTGGAGTAAATGTTCTTATATGATGTCGTGGATCATCCATCGATCTTACTTGAGTGAATATGGGCTAACATGCATAGGGCCGCCTGTTTGCCCTTCCGATTCAGTGTGTCAGCTACTTGGTTGCTCTTTCGTGTTTTGTGTTCAAATTTGAAGTCGAATTCGACTAACGACTCTTACCACTGAGCTTGTTTTTCCGTCAACTTCGGTTGATCAAAGAAGTGGCAAATGACACTATTGTCCGTCTTCACCACGAAGTACGATCCCAAGAGGTACTGTCTCCAGACTTATAGACAATGTACAACAGCTAACATCTCTTTTTCGGAGACCGTGTACCTCCTTTCTACGTCATTGAGCTTTTGACTTTCATAAGCGATGGGGTAAACTTCTTGGATAAGGACACCGCCTAGGGAAAAGTCGGAAGCATCCGTCTCTACTTCAAATGGCATAGAAACATCCACCAATCCGAGGGCAGGACCCCTCGTCATGGTTGTCTTCAGATCTTCGAAGGTCATTTGACATTCATTTGACCACGACCAAGGGTAGTCTTTCTTTAGAAGTTCTGTTAATGGGGCGGCTCGTCGTGAAAACCCTTCGACGAACTGCCTATAATAGTTTGCAATCTCAGGAAGGACTGTACATTGGATACTAAAGTAGGAGTTTTCTACTCTTGGATAGCTTGTATCTTGTCGCTATCCATACTGATCTACCCACAACTGATGACATGTCCAAGGAAGTTGATGCATGTTTTTTGGAAGGCACATTTTTCTTCCTTGACATATAACTGGTTCTGCCACAGCTTGTCGAACACTAGCTTTAGGTGCATCTTGTGCTCTTCTAGGGTTGCGTTGTATACGACTATGTCGTCGAGGTATACTACGAAAAATTGATCCAAGTATTAATGGAAAACCTAGTTCATTAATGTGCAAAACGTAGCTGGGGCGTTTGTTAGACCAAAGGGCATTATTAGGAATTTGAAAGCCCCGTATCTTGTTACACACGTCGTCTTGGGCTCATCCCCTTCCGCGGTATGTACATGGTAGTATCTTCATCATAAGTCTAGCTTCGTGAAGTATTTGGCCCCGTGAAGCTGGTCAAACAAGTCGGATATTACCGGTAGTGGGTACTTGTTGCATACAGTCACCTTGTTTAAGGCTCTATAGTCTATGCAAAGACGTAACGTCTCATCCTTCTTCTTTTGAAACAGTACGGGGTTTCGTAGGGTGCCTTTGCGGGGAGGATGAATCCCGCTGCCAACAACTCGTCTAGTTGTTTCCTCAATTCGGCTAGCTCAGGGGGAGCCATCCGTTATGCGTTCTTCACTAGGGGTTGAACCCTAGGGAGGAGTTCAATTTCGTGATCGATGCCTTGACAAGGTGGTAATGTTTGTGGTAAGCTCTCTGGCGTTATGTCGGCATAACTAGCTAAAATATCCTTGATTTCGCTTGGAATAGTCTCATCAGTGGTCATATCTTCCATCTGAGGTATAGCCATAAATGTGGGTTTCTCTCGTGCAAGTCCTCTTTTCAATTATATGACAGAGATCATTTTAAGATTTTGGTGCTTTGGTTGCTTGGTGCTTGTAGGTAGTACTACCTTGGGGTTGTGATCGGTAATCACCAAACATTTTGATAGTGGCATTGAGATGACTTTGTGTTCTAGGAGGAAGTCCATCCCAAGTACTACGTCGAAGTCGTCCCTACGAACCACGGCAAGGTCCATTTCTCTTGACCAGGCCTCTAATTTCAAGGGGATTCTTTTAGAGACTCCCACGATAGGCCAGGCCTCGGAGTTGACAACTTTCTTTTTTCTGGGATCATTTTCTATGGTGAGTCCCACCTTCGGGCTTCTTGGTCGACAATGAAGTTGTGGGTCGCGCCTAAGTCTATCAAGGTGCTCTTGCTCGATCGTGAGTTTATCGTCGCGTCTATGAACATAAGCCCTTTCTCTATTATCTCTTTCGAGTCGACCTTCCATTGAAGGGCTGACAAGAATTTGAGCGCACTCATCCGGGGGTTGTCTTGGTCTTTCTTTATGTCTTGTGTAGTCTCGACTACTGTGTCGTTGCTCTCTTGAATGGACACTTGGAGTGCACTGAGAGAGGCTCGGTGAGGATAGTAAGACAGTTTGTGGGGCCCTTACACAACAGGCACTGTGAAGGCGTAGTCGAGTAGTTCTTTTGAGGGTAGAGTCCTTGAGATGTTCCCGCTTGGTTATTCTGAGGAGGTCTATATGTCCCTCCATTTGATCTGTTGTTAATTTCGTTTGGCCTACTAGGGCCTTTGTTTCAATGACCCTGCGACTTATCTGGTTTGCCCCTAGTGTTTGAATTTTGTGTTATTTTTCTTTGGAAACTAGCTTTGCTCCCAAAGTCTAGGAGTCTTTCAGTGCTGGCGATTGCGGTGGCTAGGTCTTGAATCTTTTTCTCGTATATCTTTGTCTTGCCCCATGGTTGCAACCCATTTATGAAGAGGAATATCTTGTCTTTCTCTGACATATCCCTGATATCTAGCATCAACGTCGAAAACTTCTTGACATATTCCATGCCTCCAGTTTGTTTTAGTGCTAGTAGTTTTTCCTTGCTATGTATTCTACATTTTTGGGGAAGAATTGGGCCCTCAACTCTCTCTTGAGGTCTTCCCACGAGTCGATGGTGCTTCATTTTCAATGTCTTGCACCTTCGAACGCCACAAAAGCTTTGCATCGTCTATGAGATGCATTGTGGCTACTATATCTTTTATGTCTTCGGTACAGGCTCCTGCGGCTTTGAAGTATTGTTCGATATCAAAGATAAAGTTCTCCAACTCTTTGGCATCCCAGTTCCCTTTGAAGGGTCTGGGATTTGGGAACTTCAGTTTGTTGGGTCTTGTATGAGTTTGTCCTGAAGTGACGTTCTCCACGACTTTCATAGTCACCCCAATTCGAATGTTCATCTTGTCCATCTTTTCTTTGATGACATCAATCGTTGTTTTGAATTCGTCAGCTAATTCATTAAACAACTTCATCATGGTATTTTGTAGCTCGTTGAACTCTTTGCCACTTGCCTCCTTGTGCGTGATAGAGCTATCAAGGCTACCAGCAGGTCTTGAGCTGTTCGTGGGAGTAACTTTTTCTTCGAGCGAGTCCACTCGAAACATTAGTTATTTGATTGGAAACCCATCCAGGCGGTTGCCCATTGCGTTGATTTCTTCGACTTTTTCATTCAATTCTGTCACTCGTGCTTCCAGGAAGCGGACAGTGTCAGGGACTTCTTTGAGGAACAACATGTCCTCCTCTATCACAGCAAGCCAATAGGCTTGTGACTTGGGTGTCGACTTTGTCGTCGACATGGTTTCGATCTTTAATATGTCACGGAGCTAACATATCTCTGATATCACTTGTCACAATTGCACTTTTGATGACAGCTGACTTGCGATTGTGCGACACTCACTTATTAAATAAAAGCTATGGTCCTTAAATTTAGTTAAGTTGTTTTGACCCTTTAAATTTCTGAATTCATGCTCATGGAAGAGCTTAAATTTGGCTGGCCATTTTTGGCTAACTTCGGGCGAAGTTTTAGCCCACTCTTTCTATTTTTGTAATTAAGTTTGTTATTTAAGGAATTCAACTGAATGAGAAATAAACATCGGGTCTTCAACAAATTCTCTCCCTCTCTTTTTACTTTTCGCTGTTATTTCTTCGAAAGAACTTTCTTCGGCCGTTTGTTTTTCGTCGACGTTTTGCCAGAGGTCAACAAGTGGTATCAGAGCCAGGTTGAAGCGATCGGTGGTATATCATTATAGAAGAGCCAATCTTATCAACAGTTAAGTTGAATATCTCAAGTGGTTAGAGCGTTGACCTAACAACGCACAGGTCTCAGCTTTGAGTAGAAGAAAATGCAAAGTGCAAAAATACACACATTGTGGGGTCCATCTCGGGTAGAATTGCTGGCATCTCCATCACCGCCACGAAGAGGCCCGACGTCGTGAAATCGAACCTCGACAGGGAGACGACGTGACCGCCACTATTCACATCGGCAAACAGAGGCGCACACCCTTTCCGTCTTGGACACCCTACCGCGCCGATGAGCTGTTGGAGCTTGTACACGGCGATATCTGCGGGCCCATCAAGCCGGTGACCCCAGGCGGTAAGAGTCTCTTTCTCCTGTTAGTCGATGACAAAAGCTGCTTCATGTGGATGACCCTGCTTCTCTTCCTCCTGATAGTCGATGACAAAAGCTGCTTCATGTGGATGACCCTGCTGCAAGCAAAGAGTGAGGCGGCAGAGGCGCAAAGAGTGAGGTCGGGATGCCTGGGAGATTCTGGGGAGAAGGCGTAATGACGGCCGTCTATCTCCTCAATCGGTCACCAACCCAAAGCCTCGACGGGAAGACGCCATATGAGGCTTGGTACAACAAAAAGCTAGCTGTACATCATCCCCGTCATCTCTGCGTGTTCGGCTGCATCACATACATGAAGATAACGCGTCCCCACCTCGCCAAGCTCAATCCCAGGGGGCTAAAGGTCGTCTTCATCGCCTATGAACCCAAGAGCAAGGCGTACCAGACTCTATGATCCTGTAGGGGGCGAGCTCACGTATCTCGCGACGTCATCTTCGACGAAAGCACCTTCTGGCAGTGGAACGACGTGATCGAGACAAACCACAACCCAAATCAATTCACAGTGGAGTACCTCATCACCAAGCCGGAAGAAGGAGGAGCCCAGCATCAGGAACCGTTACCGCCGCCCGCAGGTGCACCCCCTGAACTAGTGGAGTTCGCAACACCACGGACTGCGGATTCGATGCTGGATGCTGATCACGATGATGATCTGGTGGCAAGGTACCAGAGGATGGACGATCTAGTGGGAGGAGGTGAACCACCTGGACTGACAGCGCGCGAGCTCGAAGAAGTGGGCAAACTGCATGCCATCAGTGCAGATGAACCGACGGACTGTGGATTCGACGCTGGATGCCGATCACGATGATGATCTGGTGGCCAGGTACCAAAGGATGGACGACCTAGTGGGAGGAGGTGAACCACCTTGACTGACAGCGCACGAGCTCGAAGAAGTGGCCAAACTGCATGCCATTAGTGCAGATGAACCGAACACCTTGGCCGAAGTAGAAAGGAACCCGTGCTGACTGAAGGCAATACAAGAGGAGATGACATCCATCACTGAGAAAGACTGGCTAAAGGTAATGCAAGAGGAGATGACATCCATCACCGAGAACCAAACATGGAGTCTGGAGGATATGCCGCCGGGACACCGAGCCATAAGGCTCAAATGGGTCTTCAAACTGAAGTGCAACGAAAAAGGAGAAGTTGTGAAGCACAAGGCCCGTCTGGTGGCGAAGGGCTACGTCCAGAAGCAAGGAGTGGACTTCGAAGAGGTATTTGTGTCGGTGGCAAGGTTAGAATCCATCCGTCTTTTGCTGGCAATTGCAGCACATTGCTCTTGGGAGGTTCACCATATGGACGTGAAGTCTGCTTTCCTTAACGGAGAGCTAAAGGAGACCGTCTACGTCCGACAACCACCTGGCTTCCTGGACAATTACAACCTCGGTAAGGTACTGCACCTGCACAAGGCACTCTACAAGCTTCGACAAGCCCCACGAGCCTGAAACGCGAAGCTCGACAGTACCCTACTGTCACTAAAGTTCAAGCGCTATGCCTCTGAGCATGGCATGTACACGCACGGCCATGGCAAGCAGCGACTGATCGTGGGAGTGTACATCGATGACCTCATAATCACTAGAGGCGACATGGAAGTTCTCGGAAGGTTCAAGAAGGAGATGTCAAAGAACTTCAAGATGAGCGATCTCGGCATGCTCAACTACTACCTCGGCATCGAAGTGCAACAGAATTCTACCGGCATCTCCATCTGCCAAAGTGCGTATGCGAAGAAGCTGCTGGACACAACTGGGCTTGCGGACAGTAACCCTACAAGGACGCCAATGGAGGCCCGGCTCCAACTAAGGAAGGCCAGCACTACGACGCCAGTCGACTCCACTAATTACCGCAGCATTGTCGGGAGTCTGCGCTATCTGGTAAACACTCGTCCTGATCTTGCTTATTCTGTTGGATATGTGAGTAGGTTTATGGAAGCACCTAGGGAGGAGCATCTAGTGGCTGTCAAGTGCATCCTGCGCTATGTAGCCGGAACCAGAAGCTGTGGTGTAAGATACTGCGCAGGGAGAGGAAAGGAGAAACTCAAGCTGGTCGGCTACGGTGATAGTGACATGGCCGGTGACGTTGATGATCGTAAGAGCACTAGCGAAATGATCTACTTCCTCTCAGGCGGCGCGATCTGCTGGCAATCAACATAACAGAAGGTAGTTGCTTTGTCTTCCTACGAAGCAGAATACATCGCCGCTTCGATGGCAGCAACACAGAGGGTTTAGCTTGCGCGACTAATGGAAGAACTCATCGGGAGAGAAAGCGAACCACCAATTCTATTCGTGGACAACAAAGCTACGATCTCCCTGATAAAAAATCGAGTTTTGCACGACTGAAGCAAGCACATAGAAATCAGATTCCAGTACATTCGAGAATGTGCAGATCGAGGGCTCATCAAGATTGATTTCATCCAAACAGAGGAACAACTTAGAGACATTTTCACCAAGTCCTTGGCGCAGGTAAAATTTGAAGAACTACACTCAAACATCGGAGTTCAATAATAAGGTAGATATAGCACAACTTGTAGATGGAGATTATCAAATAAAAGATATGGTCCTTAAATTTAGTTGAGTTGTTTTGACCTTTCTAATTTCTGAATTCATGCTAATGGGGAGGGTAAATTGCAGCCAACTTTGGGCTAAGTTTTAGCCACTCTCTCTATTTTTATATTTAGGTTTGTTAGTTAAAGAATTCAACTGAATCACAAATAAACATCGGTCTTCAGCAAATTCTCTCCCTCTCTTTTTACTCTCCGTTGTTATTTCTTCGAACGAACTTTCTTCAGCCGTTTGTTTTTCGTCGACGTTTTGCCAGAAGTCAACATCACTTTCCAGCAACAAGTGAGTTAAGCTAATTCGTTCTTGCGTTGCCTACGGCCAAGCGACGTATGCTCGAGCCTCTGGCCCCGGTTCAAGGAGAAGGTTTTAGAAAACGGGGACAGAGAGAGATTTTGAAAGGAAGATTTGAGAAATTAAAATTGGTGTTATATATGCGAGCAAAAAGACAACAATAGCCTTACAACTTAGAAAAACATAAAGGGTTTGGCTTGGCATGACATGCCCTATGCAACAGACGAGCATGACCGTGACACGCAGCACGTCCCACAGTCACCAAACAGGTAGCCATGCTTCAGCCAACCCTCCCTGACTCCCCCACAAACACCTGCAGACAAAGAACAGAGAGAAAAATAGTAGAAAGAGAGAGAGAAAAAGATGTTTTTTCGGCGAGTTGACAGCCACGCACCCGACGGCTAAAACGACCAACCCATGCTGTGAAAGAGATTTTCGACCATTGTACGTCCACCTAAAATACTTTTCGTGCCTCCTCAACGTTCATTGTCGTCGGAAAAGAGATTGGAACTTCGAGCTTTTGAGAACCTTATATATGTTCCGTTTTAGATATCTTCAAGCCACGAAGCTTCGAAAATAGCCGCAGAAAGGAGAGAGAAAAAGAAATTAGAAAATCGCGCAGAGTCGGGCGAAGAAGACGAACCCGTCGGATTCGAATCCGGGTTGAACTCATCCTGTAACCCATTGCACATCCGTTGGTCTCGGCCCAGTGTCACCCTACCAGCCTAGGCCTGCAGCCCACGAGACCACGACCCGCCTCGCTTGCAGCCCACGATTCTGAGGCCCAATCGCCCTATCAGCCCAGTCCTGCAGCAACTTGACCCGCGTGCCCGCAATAGCTGACCCGAACCTGCGCCTCGACCCGAGAAGCAAAACGCTACGTGTCCCTCTCCCTTGGAGACACGTGTCACGCATGCAGACAGACTTGTCGACTCATAATCGTGTATCTGGCTCACCTATGTTTTCGACCCTTCTGGAGCTGATTTGTACCCTTATTAAGTTAATAAAGATCATTAGAATGCCTTATTTCACAATTTTAAGTTGAATCCTGTTACAATTGTGAAGTAGTAATGAAAGGTGACGAACGACCTAATAAGAAACGAGGTCTGGCGACACTTGGAACGGCTCTCAAGGAATGAGAGCTAACGTATTAAAAATTTAGGGAGAACGCCAGCTAAGACCTACCAAATAAATGGTCTTACTATCTGATAGGCTAGATACTTATTTGCTGTATGACAACACGTGCCTATTGGCACCGACACATGTCCTTTATGCTTTATAATTATGACGTATGACGTATGACCTATAATGTATGATGACATGTATGAGTTATATGATGTTGTATGATGATGTTTGATGATGTGCTATGATGGTTATGACGTTTTTTGATAGCGTTATGATCGTGATGTTTGATGATGACAATGTATGATGTTATTCCCTTAATATGACATTATTTTCCGTATTAAATTGAGATGCATGTTGTGAATGTCATATTGCATGATGTCGATGACCCGAGCTAGGACACAACCCTACAAATGTTATTTATGATGTTAAGATGGAAAGTTGATGCGCATATATTACTATTAGTAATATAAGGATGAAATTAGGGTTGTGTTGTAAGACGTTTTAAAGACGAGAAACTAGAGGGACTCCATGCATTTTGGTATTGCATAAGCATCGATATACTTTCCCTTTTATTATGATGAGTATGGACGCGTACGCTACGATAATAATGGTGATCATGCCGAGCATGACACTTAGGGGTCTGCTAACCTTCGGACGTCGTTACGAACAACTAGCTCGATTATGATAGATCCAGGGGGTACGAACCACTTGGAGATTCACACTTGCACGTGTGGATCGTGTATAGGAAAGTACTACACATTCAATTTAGTTCGGACTGGAGGCCACCCCTAGGATGTTTTAATGATAGGTTCCTAGAGCATTGTTGAATGTGTTTGCATTTTTCACGACCCCTATAGTGGGGTCACTTACTGAGTATTCTTCAAAATACTCAAGTCGTGTGCTGCATCATTTTTCAGGTAAAGACAATGCGTCCATGTACGGTTGACGGCGGCATCGCAAATCAGAGACCACGACAAGTGCATAGGCTATAAGCATATTTATTTCTTAGACTTAGGTTAGAATAGGTTTGTTTGCATTTCATGTTCTAAATTATTTCATTATCATTTGCAATTTCATTTCTAAATTATGTTTTGAACACGTAAGACCATAGTGGTGTTTTGAATGATGAAGTATGTTCATTCTGCAAATTATGATTTATATGATGATGTTTTAAGAGTTATAATTCCTAGCGACTTTAGGTAACTGAAATCTAGGGTCCTTACAAACTCAATCTAATTTTAGGGGGAATCCATGAACCAACCCAATCCCTATAATGTTCCAATTCAAATATGTTCATAACCCAACTCAAACCATATGAATTGAGTTGAATTGATCGAGTTTTTCATGTCATCATCGGATTTTTTGAGCACTTCTACCATACGAAATATGCGAAAAATACAGTCTAATTTGTAGGCATAGACGAATTATGATAACTTGTTCCAAGGATAATTTATACGAAGAAAAAGAACCCTAAAGGCCTAAGGCAATATATTCAAAAATAAAATTGACCCGAGATGGATATATTCATAGACATTTGACTTATATTTATGAAATGATAAAATATGAAAAACAATCGATTCCAAGAATCGGTTCACGTAGAAATGAACATATTAGCTCATAAACCCTAAATGTATACTTAGAATATAAAGAATGCCTTCTTGTTCAAGCATGTTTCAACAATGATATTATAGACGTATGATCGGGTAATTTCTTGGTCCTCCCCGAGTACTTGTCGATCAAGAGGCACAAGAAGCGACAACCATTGTAGTCCTCTTTGTAGGTATTAATATTGAAAACAAAGACACTCCTTTGCATCCATTCATTCAATGTAGTGATAATTGAAGTGCTATGTCCATTTCATGAAGGCTAACATGCTTGACTTCCATGGAAGCAATATCCTTCACAAAGCTTGGAAGTGCTGTTTTCATGGTGCCATTCTTGATCATAGGATGATCTAGACAAGAGCTGATTAGGGAAAGTTCAAGAACAGTCTTGCAAAATGGTAGCAGCTTCGGCCCTTTGTTCCTCGCTCAACTCGGACGGAAACTTGACGAGGAATTGGATGCGAAGGTCGCCTTTTCGAGACGGTTGGGTCGGGATCGGCATTCCTTGGCCCATAATAACCTTTTGAAAGCCAGGATATATGATGGTATCAAAGGAGAGACTCATTTTGTCACCTCCCAAAAGAGGAACTGGGATTGAACAGCCAGTTAGTGCATTCACCAAAGGGATCTCAACTCCTAATTCTAAGTCGTCCCCGTCTCGACTGAACAACGGGTGCCTTCTCTCGTCGATCGAAAAGGTTATGTCGGCCGGGAGGTAACCTGGTTTTTCATCTCCCTTTCCTTCGAATGTGATCTTTGTTCCTTTCTTCCATCCCGGTTTCACTTCTATTTTCAGCATCTCCTCTTCTTCTACAATTATCCTGTTCGTGAAAATTGTAAAAATATATTTTTAACTTAAAATTTAGTTCATCACATTGGTTCATCGCCGTATATTTTGAACTTTTTAGAAAAATTTAATGAAAATTTTGAAGTTTTTAAAAAAGTTATGAAAATTCAAATTGATTTTTGAAGCATGTTTTTAAAATTCATTTAAAAGTTTAAAAGTATTTTTGAAAAAAAAAAATAATATTGAGAGTATTAATAAAACTTTTTAAAAATATTTTAAAATTGATTGACAATTTTTTTAAACAGAAAACAAATTATTATAATATTTTTAATTTTATTTTAAATAGTTTTAAAACTATAATTTAGCTAGAAAAATTAAAGAAAATATTTGGTAATTTTTTTTTTTAAAAAAAAAGATCCAAAATTTTATAGTGAAGAATGGTAACTGACCCGTTAACTATGGCGTCTCTGGTGATCATAATCTTCTTCACGCATCCATCGCAGAGCTCTTCCAACGTACATTCCAGTTTCTTCTCGACCGGCGGCGGTTTCTTCAACGCCGTCGACTGTGAATATATGATCGGAGTACTTTTAGGACTCCTTCTACTCGTATTTCTCGAAAGCAATCGATCCGCTGTGGAGTTGAGCTCTGGAGAGATCGGTGTTTCATTCGACTCCGGTCCGTCAACTTTTCTACTAAAATTTCTCGATATCGATCCCCTTAAGAATTCGGAATCTGAATTACTTCGTCGGCTTTGATCTCTCGATAACAAAGTCGGCGTAGTGCTCCGACGACTCGAGTTCCTTGACAACGACCGCGGACTTGGCGACGGCGTCTTGCTTCTCCGGCTATTGGTTCTAGAAAAAGTCCTTGATATGTTAGCAAAGAAACTCTCGTCCAAGTTCGGGGTGGTTGGAGTGGTGACTATATAGGGCTCGTTTTCGCAATGGGACTTGTCACGTTCTTTGACGGGGGTCATGTTTCGAGGGCTCTTCATGGAAGGGTTCCATTTCATGAATCCCTTGCAGAGATCTTTGACAGGGACTCGAAGGATTCGGTATAAGTCGGCTGTCGTGTGTGAACGTGTATGATCAGCCATGCAAGAAAGATAAAAGAGAGAGAATTTGAAAATGAGGGAAAAGATTCAAAGGTTGGTGTTTCTTGTTCAATTTCAGTTTGTAGGTGTCTAAGTGCGATCGATCTTGCTTCTGTTTTCGTTACAACAATTGGGTATCAAAGTATTTTGATGATATCAGATCATTGAAGGTGGTAGCTTTATTGATACAACAAGCGGTACGATCTATCTTGCTTCTATTTTTGTTACAACAATTGGGTATCAAAGCATTTTGATTGTGGCATTCCCCTACGATAAGCGGTATCAAATCGTTGAAGGTGGTAGCTTTATTGATACAACAAGCGGTACAATCGATCTTGCTTCTGTTTTCGTTACAACAATTGGGTATCAAAGCATTTTGATTGTGGCAGTTCGCTACAACAAGCGATATCAGATCATTGAAGGTGGTAGCTTTATTGATACAACAAGCCGTATCAGAGTCTTGAAGGTGGTAGCTTTGATGATGTGAAAGAACAAACCAAGAGGACGCGTTTTGTTAAGGAGTTATAGAGGGAGGAGCCATAGAGGAAGCTGATTTTACTATAATTAGCTTGTGATTCTACACGAAAATATGCTCCCTAATTCTTGCCAAGCCAATGAATTTGTGTGCTAATCATACACCATTTCTAAATTATAAAAATATCCTTATTTTTTTTTTCGTAAATTAAACTTTTAAACAAATTAAAAAATTTATGTGATTTTGGATTGAATTATAATTGTATTTTTAAAGAAAACTGGATGATAAAACTATTTTTGAGATATCTATAAAAATCATAAGTAAAATTGAAACCGAACGAGAGTATTTTTGAGACAAAATCAAAGGTCAAATGTATTATGTATCGAACATATTGTATCTACAATTATCTATGTTCCCAATGTGCTTATGATGTAGCACGAGACGGATTAGCTAGTGTGTATCATCTTACGAGAATCAAGTATGATATAGATCAACCGAAAGAGATATGCATAAAAGTATTTTCCGCAAGGATAAACCCTAGAACTCCGTCTATTTTCTGGGTTTGGAAAAGTGCGGATTTTCCAAAAAGAGAATCTTATGATATGTTGGGAATCTCATATGATAATCATCCACGTCTAAAGTGTATCTTAATGCCTGAAAGTTGGGTTGGATGACCCTTATGTAAGGATTATATTGCTCCAAATTTTTATATGAAATACAAGATGCTCATTAAATAATACGAAACTAATCTTCACTTCGACAACTCAAGATATTCAAATACATTTGTACGTTCTCTTATAGATATAGCATAGTAATTGAAGTCTCATTCATCTTATTATTATTGATTCAAAATATAAAGAAAAAAAATACAATTAGAGATTTGGTGAGATTATCAAATTTTTAAGATACTTATTTTGGATGAGCCGAGCTAATAGGATGAACTAAATGAGTTCTACATTATGAACTATGTATCACGCNTCACGAACCTTTTAATAACGGAAAAATGTTAGATATTAAACTTGTTTCATGCATTTATAGATTCATGGATTCGTGGGATACATATACATGAGAGATATAGCCATATACAGTTTATAATTATAATAATCATAACTCTATGATCCCATCCGAGTTGCTATAAATACATAATCTATCGATTATCTACCTTTAGGAATCCAACAATGAAGTCCATCGACGTTGACTTTTATAATAGCTCAACTTCCAAAATACAATCAGACTAGAATAATTAACACATGCATGTTATGAAAGTTTTTAGAATCGTATTCAAGTACACTAAACCCAACGTGTGTATCATTTTATACACATGGTTTCATGTCACCAAACCGGTTTACAAAACATCTCTTTCATGCATTTTAAGTCTCACTCACTATGCATCACTTTCATGATTTTATGTACTTTACTTTCATACATGTAGAGCCTCATGGACGAGCATCACTTTCATGTAATCAACTTATATAGAAAAGAGGAAATGTGTTTAACATTTCATAACATTTATGAGCACATGCTTGAGGTCACACAATTGAAGTTACTCTAGAGCTTGCCAAAATTTGGAGAAGTCTAATGATTTATTTAGGAGAATTGTGAGTGGTTTTAACTTGAGAATACACTTCAGGAAATTTGTTAGTATTTTCAACCCTATAAATACTTGTAGTGATTAAGGTTGTTCTGTTCTAAGAAACTCTCTCTTCAAGTTGTTCTTTTTGTTTCATTTATCTGTTTCTGCATATTTGGATCATGGGGCCATATCCAACATTTGGTAGCAGAGCTAGGATATCGAAACAAATTTCGTCACCATACAAAGTCACTGAAGGAGATACGACGATGATAAAAAGAGGAAAGTAGGAGAATGTAACGCTCTAGTACTCGTTACTCACGAAGAATAACTCCGTAGCATAGTCGATAAAGATGCGTTTTAATTTACAGGCACAGGGCATATGTGACATTATCAAGCATGTTGATGAAGTTGAGGAGCATAAGGACATGATGGCTATTGTTGCCATCTACCAAGTAGTTCCGGAGGACGTCCTTCTCATGTTGGCAGGGAAGGACTCGCCAAAGGTAGTGTGGGAAACGTTGTAAACAATGCATGTGATGTGGAACGTGTTAAGGAAGTAAAGGTGCAGACCTTGAAAAGGGAGTTCAAGGCTATCCGAATGAAGGACAGTGAGTCAATAGATGAATTTGCTATGAAGTTGACGATGATCGTCAGAGTAAACTAAGAGAGAAGAATAGAAGCTTGATTTAGTAAAAGAAGTTACTATGGAGCAACTTTATAAAATATAAAGATATTTGTGAAATATATTTTGTGGCGTAATTGTAATTAGTTAGAGAATATATCTTATGTTGGGATTTATGCCCTAGAGTCTCGTAATTAATTATTTAGTTTTTAACAAATATTTTTTATTATTTTATTTGTAATTTATATGTTATTCATGGTATGANCATAACTCAAGATATTCAAATACATTTGTACGTTCTCTTATAGATATAGCATAGTAATTGAAGTCTCATTCATCTTATTATTATTGATTCAAAATATAAAGAAAAAAAATACAATTAGAGATTTGGTGAGATTATCAAATTTTTAAGATACTTATTTTGGATGAGCCGAGCTAATAGGATGAACTAAATGAGTTCTACATTATGAACTATGTATCACGCATATCACTTAGATGTGCTTTAGAAAGTCACGTAGGGGGAAATGAAGAAATCTAATATGAAAAGAGGAAAAATCAAAATACATGAAAAGAGAATCGGATTCTATTTGTACTGTATCGGAGATGAATCTTGGCCATTCCCGCCTTTCAACTCCCCTAGACTAGACTTTTGGGTCTTATAACGAACTAATTGAACCTTTCAAATATGTATAAAGTATTAATTGAACGTGAGGAGACAGAGTATGAACAAATAAAAAAGAAGAGGAAAGAAAATAAAATTCTTTTCTTTTCCATATCTATATCCATCCTTTACATATTTATATATGTATCCTCTTTATCTTTACTTGTGTATTTTACTCATCTATAAATAGAGTAAAAAATATATATAGTTTAGTTAAAGGGTATATTTCCAGACATCATGATGTATCGGTATTTTTCATAATCTATTTTATTAATGAATCTGTAGAATAGATACGCATACAAATTCATGATGTGCCAAGAACCAGATTTGAACTGGTGACACGAGGATTTTCAGTCCTCTGCTCTACCAACTGAGCTATCCCGGCCATTTCCGACACATTAGACTTATTTTCATACCAGATTTGAACCGGTAATACGAGGATTTTCAGTCCCCTGCTCTACTAACTGATAACTGAGCGATACCGGCCATTTCCTTTCCGACACATTAACCTTCTCATGTTGGCAGGGAAGGACTCGCCAAAGGTAGTGTGGGAAACGTTGTAAACAATGCATGTGATGTGGAACGTGTTAAGGAAGTAAAGGTGCAGACCTTGAAAAGGGAGTTCAAGGCTATCCGAATGAAGGACAGTGAGTCAATAGATGAATTTGCTATGAAGTTGACGATGATCGTCAGAGTAAACTAAGAGAGAAGAATAGAAGCTTGATTTAGTAAAAGAAGTTACTATGGAGCAACTTTATAAAATATAAAGATATTTGTGAAATATATTTTGTGGCGTAATTGTAATTAGTTAGAGAATATATCTTATGTTGGGATTTATGCCCTAGAGTCTCGTAATTAATTATTTAGTTTTTAACAAATATTTTTTATTATTTTATTTGTAATTTATATGTTATTCATGGTATGAAAATCCAAGGTTATTAATGTAATCTTGAACCATATGTGGTTGACATACAAGAGGATCGTGTTCAAGTAATAACCTAAAGGGTTGGATAAGGTTGGGTGCCTTATCCTGATAACACTATTGATACGTCCCACTTTGTAATCATTGCAAATGATTTGATCCAAATCGTTTATGTGGAGACATGTAAGTGGGGTATCCTATACAATGAGTTTGTATAAGATTGGACCAAGAAATATTTAATCTCTCTTTATAAATCCGTTAATTGAGAAGATTAATATTTCACATGATGATCATATGTGACTTGATCTTAATCCTGAGTGAGTTATGAACTCACTGCCGGTGAGGGTTTGTCGTTTAATTTACATGGGTAAGAATGACTCTGTTAGCTGATTCAATATGCCTACCATTTTGGGGACTTGACCAAATAGAGAGTTGGGAACCTAATATCATGGGATGGAATTCACTCCTTTCCATATCAGAAAAGCAGATGAGTTGCTCTATTAAGTACTGATTTTGGGACTTAAACAATGGGGCCCCACCCTCTCATTGGCCCGAGAGAGACTTGGTTTATGAATGGATCATAAACAAATTGTTCATTAGAGAATCGTACTTAAGGTGAAAAATGTAATTAGAGGGGTAAAACGGACTTTTGACCCAACTATAATTATGAACAACTCGTGAAGGATCGACTTGCTTGTAATGATTATATCAATGGACATAACTTGTCCTACAATGCATAAAAGTGCAACTCTAGGTTTATAATTGTAACGACCCTAAATTTCCACATACTCAGAGTCGCTACTAACGTCTCATGCTCATCTATAATGCGGAAATATAACTCTTACATGAACATAGTTGATAACGTAAACTTAAAAAAAATGTTTAAAACAACTTCTTCTCTGGAAAACACAGCCATGGTCTTACGTGTTTAAGTATGAAATACTGAAATTTAGAGAAAACAAAAACAAATACAAAATAATTTAAAACAATGAAATGCAAAACAACCTATTCTAACTTAAGACTAGAAATTTAAATATGAATCTACCCTATGCACGTGCCACAGTCTCTGCTCGCGATGCCGCCGTCCTCCGTACAAGTGCGCCTTGCCTTTACCTGAAAAATGATGTGGCACACGGCCTGAGTATTTCAAAGAATACTCAGTAAGTGGCCCCACTATAGGGGCCATGCAAATGCAAACACATGCAATCATGATTTAGGGACCTATCTCTAATCATCTTAGGGGTGGCCTCCAGTCTCGGACAAATTGGATGTGTAGTACTTCCCTACACACGACTCACACGTGCGAGTGTGAGTCCCCAGGGCGCTCGCACACCCCCTGGACCCTCTGGTCAAGCTAATCTGTAGCGACGTCCGGAGGTTAGCGGAACCCCATAGTGTCATGCACCTCATGAACACCCTCATCTGTGTGCTTTCGCACCTGTGCGCATTCGCGCTCATCATACGGTGCGCGTCCGCACTCATCATCTCTAGGGGAAGTAGCCCTATGCTTATGAACATACAATATGCATGAGGTCCCTCTAAATCCATCATAATGTCTCTTCTGACACAACCCTCTAGTCTCATCTCTTTGTTACTCTAGGTAACACATACTCGTGGATATTTATATTAATATCATTTTCACGCTCTTAGGGTTGTGTCCTATGTCGATCTAACGACATGATGCAATATGGCACTCATCATCATATAACATGCTCAATATGGAAAACATCATCATATTAAGGTAAACGTCACGCAATCATCATACTCATCATATTGCCACAAAGTGCATCAAACATATCAAGTACGACATTCATCAAAATATATATATATACTGAGTACATCATCAGGTATCATAACCCACACATCATCATAACTCATATACCGCATCGTACGACATAGTTCATCCAACATCGTAACTCATACAATTTTTAGCCTATCCTATAGTAAGGCCACTTACCTGATTAGCTTATACGGTTGTCACCAATTTATCTTTAATGAAAGTTTGATTTTTCCCTTTGTATCCAAGCCAACCTATAAGAATCCATGGCATCAATTTCATGTTAAATTCTCTAACTCTTACAATGGTTCATGTGCTAAACTTCATGCGAGCATTAAAGACTTTGCATAGATAAAGTCTTGGATGTGTTATAATATACCTCTAAATAGATATACACATTATATATATATATTCTATTTATATTAAGATTTCATTTTCTATTTTTTATTTCGATTGACTTCTCTCATGTCTTTTGATATTCTTTCTTTACTCTGCTTTTTCTCTCAATTTTTGTTCAAGACATATTCTTGACCAATTTTTGATCGGTTCTTACCTAATCATATTGTTGGTCATTTCGGATCCATTCTTACTCCCAACTCTTCCCTTTTATTTTTCTCTTCTGTATTTTTTTCTTTTGATTTTCTATTCTGGCCTCCTCTGTATTTTCTTCTCCCCTGCCTTTTCTATTTTATTTTTTTTACTCTATATGCGTATTTTTTTTTCTTTTACTTCTCTCTATTTTTTTTTGTCTGTATGCCTTCTCTGTATTTTCTCTTTTTACTTCTTTCCTGCTCTCTGTATTTTCTCTTTACTTCATGCTCTTTATTTATTTATTTTTTTTTCTTTTCCCTGCCTTTCTAGTTTTCTCTCGATTTTGTTTACGGTATTTGACCTTCTATCTATCTATCTATATATATATATATTTCTCTTTTCTTTTGATTTTGTTAACAGTACTTTGCCTCTCTACCGTCATCTCATATTTGTTTGTATTCTAATTAATTCTTGTTTCCAAATCTTTCCTTTATCTTATATGTATTGTATTTTTTTTCTTCCTTTAATTTTGTTAAAATCTAAAATTCACCGATAAATTTTCATTTCAAATCTTTCCTTTCTTCTTTCCTCTTTCCTTTCTTATTTACCTGTTAATTTTTTGTTCCGATTCTTCTCTTTTACTCTCTATTTTGTATTTATTTTTCTATCTGTTCGGTTGACAAATATTTATTTGCCTCATCTGTTCTAGTGATTTTCTATGACCTAACATCATAACCAAAAATCTAACTATCTGGGCAAGAGAACCAGGGATCTAATTCTGAATAATTAGACAAAGGAAAAGAAAATCTGTTCTAGTTATTTTTCTATGACCTAACATCATAACCAAAAATCTAAATAAACGGGCAGTGAACAAGAGATTTTATTCGGATTAATTAGATAAAGGAGAAGGAAATCTGATGATCGGGATAAATGAAAAAGAGATCTGAAATATGACTTACCGTAATAACAAAGCAAGATCTCTCTCCAATAATTAAATCTCCAGCTCCTTGCAATCCGTATTTTTTTTTCATTGTAGGAACCTCCGATGCATCCAGTATTCTGATTTGGTTTTTTTTTTACGGATGAATTGGTTGAGGAGAGATAGTTGGGAGAGGGAGGGGATAGTGGGGAGTAGTTTAGGGAAAATTATTATTTTAATTATTTAATTATTTAATTATTTTTTTTGGGTCGTTACAAGGAGTGACCTATAGTTAATGAACAAAAATTGATTAATTAAAGAATTTAATTAATTAATTTTATATTATTGGAGCTTATAATCGGTAGGTTCATAAGGTCTACTAATAGCAACTAAAAGGTTTAATTTATTTGAAAGAAAATTTGAAGGGTACTAATGGATATTTAATATATTATATATATATTAAATGAATAGAAAAAATATATTTAATTTGAAGGGTTGAAATTAATATTTAATATATTAGATATGTTAAATATAAATGGAGAAAAATATATTAATTTGAAATGTTTAAATTAATATTTAATATATTATATATATTAAAAAGGAAAAAAAATATTTATTGTATTTGATACAATTAAATATTAAATCAATTAATGTATTTGAATGAGATTCAAATTAATTAAATATATATTACAATATCTTATAATATCTAAATATGATTTATATAAGGTATTATATCCTAATATATTAAATATGCAAATATATTATTTGGCAAAGATTCTTCCAGAGTCCCTATAAATAAGACCATCGGGTTGAGCCAAAGACACATCAATCTCTCCCACTTTTTCTCGAGAATGAAAATTACATATCTAGAGAATTCTCAAAACTCTTTCTCCAATCCCAGAGGCTCCCACAAGCCTTGACCTTGTGTATGAGTCATAGTAAGGAAGATCTTGTGGGATGTTGAATAACTTCTACATGGAATACTCCGATGAGTCTTGCAAGCGAGGGAGCTAAGGTTTCTATAAAGGTAGAGTTCTTACTCTTCTGTTTATTGTTTTTCTTTTAATTCATAATAAAATCAAAACTGTTCCAACGCTTACATTAATGGATAGAGTTGATTCCCTCCATCTTAGATATCCACAATCCTAATATTTTTTACCCTTGTTTTTAGTATATTTGGTATATTTTATATTATTTTCAGAATAATTTTTACCCTTGTTTGTAGGAGTTCGTTAATTTTATATATAATTTTCAAGATTTGATAAATTTTATATATAATTCTCAGGATTTGATTAGTAGTATATTTTGTATATTTTATATTATTTTCAGAATTTGGTTAGTAGTATATTATCTTTTATTTATAGGAATTAATTGGTAGATGGTATCCTATTTAAACATCGTGAACATCAGTGAATATCACACTTTTAATCCCACTTATGTTTTTAATTCTTAACATGGTATCAGAGCACCGATCTTGGTGTTCTTAAATATCAAAATTTCCTTTAGGGTGGAATAAGCCAAATCTAGCTTCAAAACTTCGAATGTTGATTTAACACATCCTTATTACATCACTCTGATAAGCCAGGATATTCACGTGTTCCAATCAAATTAAATGGGACAAATTATCAATCCGGGAGTAAATCAGTTATGCATGCTCCTATTGCCAAAAACAAGATGGGTTGATTGATGACAGTACTGAAGAACAGTCTTAAGATGCAAATTCAACCGAATTTGAACTCCTGATTCAATGTACCAGTATAATATTATCTTGGTTAACTCATTCTGTTGAAGTAGATATCATTGAAGGTATTATTCACTCTAAGACAGCTCATCAAGTGTGGGTTGATCTTCACGATCAATTCCCACAAAAGAATGCTCAAGCAATTTTTTAGATACAAAAGTCAATAACATTAATGTCATAGGGAACCGTGACACTGTCAGTATATTTCACCAAGCTCAAAACACTTTAGGATGAATTGGAAGCACACCGCACACCATTTACCTGTAATCAACGCCAAATACATGTTGATCAACGTGAAGAAGATAAGTTGATGCAACTACTCATGGGGCTCAATGAGTCTTATAAGACGGTGAGATCTAACATAGTGATGATGACTCCATTACCTAATGTGAGGCAAGCCTATTCGTTACTTGTATAAGAAGAGATGCAGTGTCAAGCAACTTTTGAACCTACGAGAATTTCTCAATTGCAGTAGTAGTGCAGAAGAGAAAACATATTCAAAATTCACCAAGGACAAATCATGTGAGCACTGCAAAAGAAGTGGTCATACAATTGATGAGTGTCGAATCCTTAAGTTTTACTGTAAAATTTGTGATAAAATGGGACATACAGAAGATCGATGTCGACAGTAAAATAATTTTGGAAAGGTAGTACAAGTCAATCAACGCAGAAATCGTGGATATCGATCATATGCAAATATGACCGATGTTTCTCAGTTGAATACCGAAGAACAATCACCTAATTCCATTCCAAAATTTTATTTCGAGCAATGACAACAGACAGCACAAGCCTTATCTGCACTCAATTATCGTCCTTCTGGTAATTCTGACAGTTACATCAATATGGCAGGTTTGTTTCCAGTATCTGCATTATCTATTAAACTCTGCTAGTTTTAATTCATGGATTCTCGATAATAGAGCTACGAATCATATAGTATCCAAAGCTTCTGTTATGATTGAACCAAAGGCTGCAATCATTTCTACAATAAATTTGCATCTTCCACGTAGCCAAGTCTTGCATAACACAAGAATCAAGATAGAAAGTGACATAACATTTCAAGTCATTAGTAAGTTTGCTAATGGACATTAGATTTAAATGGAATGGAGGTACACATAAAACATTGTTTAATTTAAGGTTATGATTAAAGGGAACATTGCTAGTATGTGACACGTGTTGTCCCTCAATTAGGTAAATTTATTGTAGATATGATTGTAGCCTTTGGTTCAATTATAATAGAAACATTGGATACTATATGATCCGTAGCTCCACTATCGAGAATCCATGAATTAGAACTAGTAGAGTTAATAGATAATGCAGATACTGGAAACAAACCTGCTGCATTGATCTAATTGTCAGAATTACCAGAAGAACGATGATTGAGTGTAGATAAGACTGTTCTTCTGTATTCAACTAAGACATATCGACCATATTTGTAGATGATCGATATCTACAATTGGTGCATTGATTGACTTGTACTGCCCTTCCAGAATTATTTTTCTACGACATCGATCTTCTATATGTCTCCTTTTATCACAAAATTTACAGTGAAACTTAAGGATTTGACACTCATCAATTGTATGACCACTTCTTTTGCATTATTCACATGATTTGTCCTTAGTGAATTTTGAATATGTTGTTTTCTTCTGCACTGCTGCAATTGAGAAATTCTTAGTAGGTTCAGAAGTTACTTGACGCTGCATCGAGTAATGAATAGGTTTGCCTCGCATTAGGTAATGGAATCATAACCAATATGTTAAATCTCACCGGTTTATAAGACTCATTGAGCCCCATGAGTTCATGCATCAACTTGTCTTCTTCGCGTTGATCAACATGTATTTGGTGTTGATTATAGGTAAATGGTGTGTGGTGCGCTTCCAATTCATTCCAAAGTGTTTTGAGCTTGGTGAAATATGCTGACAATGCCATGGTTCCCTGTGACATCATTGTTATCGACTTTTGTATTTGAAAAATTGCTAGAGCATTCTTTTATGAGAATTGATCGTGAACATCAACCCACACTTGATGAGCTGTCTTGGCGTGAATAATACCTTCAGCAATATTTACTTCAACTGAATGAGTTAACCATGATATTATCATACTGTTGCACTGATTCCAGAGTTCAAATTTGGTTGAATTTGCATCTTGAGATGATTCTTCAATTGTGCCATCAATAAATCCAATTTTCTTTTTTACACTAAAAGCATGCCTAACTGATTTACTCTCAAATTGTAATTTGTTCTATTTAATTTGACTGGAACAAGTGAGAATATCTTCACTAGACCAATTAAGGCTTTGCACAACCTTAATCTTCAAAATCAACACATTTTGTCAACATGTTTGTTGAATTATTTGTACCCTCTATCTTCTCCAAACACATATCACCTTCTTCCACTAACTCGCGAGTGAAATAATATCGCTTCCACTAACCTGCGAGTGAAATAATATCGTCTTCTGATACATTTTATCTTTGAACAATAAACCAGGTTCTTCACCAACTTTTGACACTCTAACTATTCGTATAAAGAATTTTCTCGTGCTGCTTCTTGCCTCATTCTTCTAGATAATCAGTCATCCATATTATCTTCTTTCCCGCTTCAACTATTATCATGTACTCAACCCAAGTAGATGAAAAAGCAACATAATTTTGAAGCCTAGATATCCAACTCATCCCATCATCCATGATTTGCTCCCACATGGTTGTATCCTCCAATTATTGGGCCTCATCAAAGAACTCTAGTTTCCCTTTATCAGTCAACAACAGATAGTGTAAGGAAGGTGAATACTTATTTGGTAATCTGATAGTACTGGATGATCTTCTCAATACCTACCGAGGTGTAGGGATGTACATCTAACCTGACAACCCGACAACCCGACAACCTGAACCAACCCAATCCGAATTATAGGGGTTAGGTTGGATTGTTTTTCTGAACCCGAAGTGACTCGGTTCGGTTTCTGGTTCATAGGATAAGAACCTGGGGTTGACCCAAAATCAAATAAAACTTATGAATAACATTGAGAACTTTGTTGTATATAAAGGTTTGTCAGAGTGACAATTCAGGTTTATTAGAATACTCCATGCTTGGGTTTGACTTAAGCCGAATGCATCCTTTTTAATTTCATTTATATTTATATTATTTTATTTAGTTTATTTTATATATTATAAAATTTTATTCTAAATATAAAAAATTACTTCAATATTTCATATTATTTTTAAACACATTATTTGCAACGTAAATAGATTAATAAAAATTTACCTCAATATTTTATATTATTTTTAAATATATTGTTTGGAAGGTAATAAATTATTTAGTTTATTTTATATATTATAAAATTCTATTCTAAATATAAAAAATTACTTCAATATTTCATATTATTTTTAAACACATTATTTGCAACGTAAATAGATTAATAAAAATTTACCTCAATATTTTATATTATTTTTAAATATATTGTTTGGAAGGTAATAAATTATTTAGTTTATTTTATATATTATAAAATTCTATTCTAAATATAAAAAATTACTTCAATATTTCATATTATTTTTAAACACCTTTCATTGTACTGTAAATAGATTAATAAAAATTTACCTCAATATTTTATATTATTTTTAAATATATTATTTAGAAGGTAATAAATTAACAAATATCTATTAATTCATTTTATAGTATTTTTAGATAATAATAGGAATAAACTAACCGATCACACCTTATAATTTTATTTTAATTTAAAAATATTATTTATGATAGGTTATTTAATATGATTTTGAAGTTATTTTTTATTTTTTTTATATAGTTTGTTTAAACTAATCATTTATACGGTTTTAATTTTATAATCTATCCTTACATTTTCTATAAAAAAAAATTACACCCTTTTTTATTTTTTTTTGTGATGTATAGTTTATATTTCTATTATTTTTTAATTTCATATTCTATTCTTTTATTTTCTTATTGTATGACTAACCAATTTTTGTTAAATAATGTTGAGATGTTACCATTTTTTTTTATTGTTGTCGATGAATTTATTTTTTAAAAAAAATAATTATAAATGGTTTGTGTTTGTTTTTTAATATTTTTTATCTAAGATTATATTAAATAATTATGAATTGTGAATAAATAATTTTTTTTTAAAAAACTTAAAAAAGAAGTTAACAACGAAAGAACTCAACCCGAACCCAACCCAAAAATAGCGGGTTGGGTTCGGTTGGATTGTGAAAAATTTTGGGTTGGATTGGGTTATCAATCCAACCAACCCAAATTTTTGGGTTGGGTAAAAAAAATCTCTCAACCCAACCCAAC
The DNA here is from genome assembly GCF_002806865.2 of Cucurbita pepo subsp. pepo. Taxonomy (NCBI): domain Eukaryota; kingdom Viridiplantae; phylum Streptophyta; class Magnoliopsida; order Cucurbitales; family Cucurbitaceae; genus Cucurbita; species Cucurbita pepo. Next base: position 2,555,254 of record NC_036652.1, read on the forward strand.
TCGGACCATGTACATCCCTACAGAGGTGTCACTTGTTCCACCTCTAGTTCCTCAGCAAGAGACTCAGAAGTTTCTTGATTATCTACTACAACATCACTTGGTGAATTTTCCACAACTTACGTCAACTCCCACTTGCTTTATTGTCACATAACCTTTATTCTTTTTCTCCTTGTACATGATATTTTCATAAAATGTCACGTCACAATGTCTGGGGACTTTTCTGTTCTTATCATCCCAAAACTACACCTCAACATGTCAGAAACATAGCCTATGAAGTAGCACTTCACAACCTCATCGTCAAACTTGTCTCTCTTCTCTAGATCAACATGAACATACGCAGTGCATCTCAAAGTTCTCAAGTAAGAGTACTTGGTTCTTTTCCTGTGCATACCTTTTTTGACAATTTGAACTCTAAGGGTATTGACGACCCTTTATTGATCCAGTAGACTATTGTATTTACAACATCAACCTAGAATATCTTAGGCAATCAAGAATGAATCCTCATATTCTTTGCTCGTACACTCAATGTTCTGTTCATCCTTTTAACAACATTATTTTTCCTTGCCTTACCAAGAACTGTCCTCATTAATCTAATTCCCTCAGCTGCATACAATGCTTTGCATTCTGATTTGTCGTACTCTCCTTCATCGTCAGACCTTAGACATTTGATCTTCAACTCGGTTTGATTTCAACTTCAGCCTTCTACTTCTTGAAGGTGACAAACACATCTGGCTTATGTTTCAGCAAATAAATCCACACATTCCTGCTGAAACCATCGATAAAGGTAGCGTAGAACTTTGATCCACCAAGTGATGAAATTGAAGATGGTCCTCAAATGTCAATATGGACGATTTTCAACTGCACTTTATTCAGTTCTAGCCTTTGTGAAGCTAACTCGTTTCTATTTGCTTACAATGTAGCTCTCACAAGAGCTGATATCAACAAATTTTAGGCCTTCTAAAATTTCTTTTTGCAGCCAACATATTCATTCCCTCGACGCTCATATGTTCAAGTCTATTATGCCATAGATTTGAATTTGAAACACTCTCAGCAACAACAACCATGTTCATACACCCTGTAGTGGTGTATAAAGTTCAAGATTTTGTACCACGTGCTACCATCATAGCACCCTTCACAATCTTCCACGAACTCTTTCCAAACTTTGTTGCATAACTTATGCTATCCAACTGACCAATAAAGATCAGGTTGTTATTGAGACTAGGAATATATCTGATATCCTTTAATGTCCACTAATTTCTCTGGAGTTTTTATACAGATGTCCCCATTTCATTCAATCTCCAAGGCTTTGTTGCTGGTAAGATATGCCTTCTCGAAATTTCATGATTTGAAATTCCGAAATAGTTCCTTATTGGAGACGAGTGAAAATGTGAACCTCAATTCAAAATCTAGAATTCAATCAGATTGTCCAAGTTGAGGATTAAAACATCCCCAGTGGCTAAATTTATAGAATCATTACATCTTCTGATTCGTGATTCTACGTACTCTTTGTTCTTGTACAATCTATCAGAAAATGACTTTTTTCTCCACAATTCCAAAACATTTTGTTTGGTCTGTTTGGACGATTTTTACAGTTATTTGATTTTGATCAGTCTTTGTTTAGACCCTTCGATTTACTTCTTCTCATTTGGTTAACACTGAGAGCACTACCAGATACCAGTTGTTAAAATCATACAACACAACTCAATCTAAATGAACATAGAGAACAGAGAGAGAAAGAAAATGAAATGAGAAATATTGGCTAGAGATTTATATTGATGACTACAGGTATTTACAATAAAAGAGAATATAAATAAAGCAAAAAGTACATTTTCAAACCATTGACAAAGGGTATATATATGGTTCAGTTTACTATATATAACTTCCATTGACTATAGGGTATATATAACTTTAGCACGTATAATTATCTAATAGCTCTACTAGATATATCCTTTTTCTATACATTGTTTACTATATCTGACTATTTACTTTACCATATATAACTATACTATGTATAACTATTGAACAAGTCATAAATAAGTAGCAGACTCTATGACCTAACAAACTTAGGTATTAATGTTGCTTGAATAATTATCTAGTTTCTTGAAAGTAGTAAGTCATAGATATTTAGTGATAGAAATAAATGTAGGAAGATAATGTATCTTATGCGGATATTGTTATGCATGAACAAATTTGTGTGTTGCATAATGTGAATGAAGCGACATTTTCTTGTACGTAGGACCTCATGCATATGTGGACTCCTTAAAGTCATGAAATTTTGAACGTATTCCTTCTTTTCTATATAAGTTTATTGAATGGAACTGATGCATGCCCAAGAGACTTGTGTATCATAGTGATGCAAATCTATGCATGCAAGTGATATATACCAAGTGAAGCTTATGTTGTATGAAAGTGATGTTCACCTAGTGGGTTTGTTATAAATGAAAGTGACGCACATCTCGAAGAAAAGAGAAGAATTGAAAACTCAAGGCTAAGTTTTTTGTTTCATCAAAGTCATATTAGTCCAACTCATGAATGCATGTGTTTGCATTTCCTGGAGTCACATGCGGGATATTTTTAATACTCAACATTTTCAATTTTTTCGAGTACAGTCAAGATCATCCTAGATGACTGATGGAGTTTGGTACGAAGTTTGGTTTTCAATTTCTTAGGTTAACTATTTATGCAAGTTTGTTGTCCACAAAATTACAATTAGATTAATCTAAAAATCAGCTACTAAACATGTAATTGGACCAATACTTTATTTTTTACTCTACAAATTTCATTAGAACGCACAATATGAATAAATCCATAAATTTTAGATAATATGAACATAGTTCAATAATTAAGACATTTATTTTCTTAACGTTTGATCAGCATTTTATTAACCATGTTAATAACACCACGAATAAGTATAAAAGGTATAAAGATGATGATGGTATGGATGTATAAATGAATCAACATAACCAAGAGATTACCCTTTTTCTTAATATTGATTTATAATCATCACCTTCTTCCACACTTCTATCCATCTGCACAAATCACACGTATAATAAAATTCGTTAAATGTTATATATACAACTATTCGAATATTTTAAGTTTTCTTTCAAAATTTATTGAGTTATATTCAAGTTGATAAATAAAATATTATATTTTCTGAGAGAATTTTGTAATGGTTAATATTTAAATAAATTTATCTATGTTAAATAAATAAATTTATAAAATATTTCATCTTTAACTTTATATTTCAATGATTTTTTTAAAAAAGATTTTAGTTGTGTGTTATGCAAGATAAAAATATTGTTCAAATTACCACGTTGAACAACTATCAAGATTCATTTATGAGTAACGGATTCCAATTATTTAAGTGAAGCTTTATTTATCTTTTAATGATTTAATGATTGAAATTTAGATTTATAATATTTTATTTTTATATCCTATCATAAAACGATTATAAAATATGAATGTTACCGAAGTTTTTTTTTTTTTGTTCGGTATAGTTTAAGTTGAATGTTTATATCAATGAAGCTTGACATGATCAATCTTGTTTGTGAATGATTTAAAGAGCTTACTTTTCTGGAATTATGGATACTTAGATATAAATATCTACGCCGTGTTCTTCAACAACTTGTTAAATTAAATTTCCTAACATAGTTATCTTTTAGGGCGGATTATTTTTCTCTCTTATCCAATAATTTATTTGAGAAATAGAAAAAGTAAATTAGAACAAGAAATATGTTTGATTTTTTTGTTCAAAAATCATTATCAAATTGGTATATTTTTTGTGTTCTACAAAATAGAAACACAAACAATTTAGATCAATGAAATGCAGTCTAAATAGCTAAATTAACCCCAATATAAACTCATATTATCGTAAAAAATATATAATAAAAATGAAGAAAAAAAATTATTTCCTTTGATCATATTAATTAAAATTCTAAATTGATAATTATATCACTTTAAACCCTAAATTTTCATAAGTACTTGACTTATTGAAATACAAGAATTATAATAATAATTATTTTTTTTTAGCTATCTTTGTTGGATTTTTGAAGAAAAATAATTTTATTCAGTTAATTTGAGATAATTTTAAGGGTGTTCATATGAACTGATAATAGAGACTACCAAACTCTAAACATAAAAATTCTGTTAGTTTTTTTTTTTTCATGTTTGGGATGGATTGAATTTTAAAAACATCCAAAATTCAGTTCAGATTGGAGGTTGACATTTTCTTTATCTAGTCAACCCGATCAACCAAAAACAAGGCTACAACTTAACTCTACTTTTAAAAAAATTAGAATATTTAACGCTTGTAACAAATGTTGGTGACACAGTATGACTCGTAAATGTTTAATATTTAAATTTGATGAGATTTTAGTTATTAATGTAATAAGTACGGCGGATAACTAGAATTTTTTTTTAAAATAATTAAAAAAATAAACAACTCGACCACTGAACCCAACCCAAACCTAGTTTGGGTTGGATGGCCGTGTTGTTTTTTTTAAAATTATTTTTAAGAATCATAATTATCCACCATACATATTACATTAATAATTAAAATCTCATAAAATTCAAACATCAAACATTTACAAGTCACAATTCATCGATAACATTAGTTACAAACGTTAAATCTTCATAATTTTGGGTTCTGAAATCTACTTGGGTGACTCGAGTCACCAACCTAACAAATTTGAAATTTCGAGTTTATTCAAAAGATTTTTCAACTCAACTCAATCCAACTCAACCCATGTACGCCCCTAGTTGATTTTAAATACAATCAAATAAAAACAGGTACAAATCACGATCAAAGACTCTAATTACTTCACTTACACAAGTTTAAGGTTTAAATCGATACTAGTTTTAATTTATATGCCATAAATTGATATTTTCTCTAAGAAAAAAAAAATTAAAATGTTCATAGATCAACAACAAATCATGAAAGAGATAAAAATTAAAGTAATTGAGAGAAATACCTGAAAATGCAAATGGGAGGTGAGGGTTGGATGATGAGGAGAAACACAAACTGTGGAAGCCCCAATGATCCGAAGGCCTTCTTCTTCAGCCTTTTGAATCAAATTTGAGAACTTAATCATATTGTTTCTTTGGTTTATGCATATTTGGATGATCACTTCTCCTTTGCAAACTTGATGCACCAAAACACTTAGATTATCATTTTCTAACCCTTCCTTTTCATCCACTAATACTCTTTCATTACTCTTTCCTTTCTCTTTTATCATTTTTTGCTTCTTTTCCTTCATATTTTCAATCTCCTTTTGTAGTGTGGGAATGTAATCTACAACTTTGTCGATTATGGTCGTCGAGCTCCACCTCTTCTGCAATAACCCTCAAATATTAGGGTTTCTATCTTCTTTATCGTTCATATCTCTCTCTAACCTTTAAAAATGTCTATAGATTCCTAAACTTTGATGATTTTGTTGAATAGGACTTTAACCACACTTATGACACACTCTTTTAAGGTTAGACCTTTGCCATGGAGAAGAAAGAAAGATTTTTGGCTTCGAGGGGAAAAACATTAGCTTTCTATCCATCTGTATTGGTCTTTTCACTCATTTGTGGATTTCTTATTGCATAACAGAGTTAGTCGAGACTCATAGAACCAAAAGAGTAGAAGCATTTAGAAACATCACAAGCCGATCCTATTGCATGGTTTCAACATGAAATGTTGTAATGACCCATCTCCAAGATTTGCAATAGGATTTGGAATCTAGATTCTCGACACCTCGTATCCTCAATATTTGCCCACGACATGGCAAGTTACTTACTCTTCGCTTCTAGAAGTAAAGATTATCCTCTTAGACCAGCACAGATCATTTCAGCATCTTTTGTTCTCACACGCTAACTAGAAAAATTTTTAGGAGGTCACAAGAAATAGAATTGTTCCAAACAAATGTCACTTAACTTTGGAGTTCTTACAATTGAGTTACCGAAAAGGAAGGTACACTTTATTAGTATAGATAATAACTTTCAATTCAAACTTTTCTTAGTATCTCTCATTCGAATGGGACTTTGATTCATTCATGTACCTCTCTCCTTTACTCGAATATCACAAATATCCGCAAACTTAAAAAGGGTTTGGATGAAACGTGTAATTTAACCTAAAAAACGAGAAGAATACATACGAACCTTGGATCGTCGAGCATTAGGAAGCAAGGATCGAAGGGAAAAGTACAATTGAGAAAGCTCCATCCTCCTTTGTCTTTCTCTAGCATTATGTTCTTCTTTCTTAGCATTAGAGGGTTCAATATTGGCATTCATGGCTGGTGGAAATGCTGCATTTTCTCTCCCTAAACCTCCATAAATGTCTTCCTCCAAACCCAATAATGCTGCAACTTCCCCCATAGACCCACCAATCTCACCACACAATGCTTCGCCACCTTTTGGCAATAGGGTTTGTTCTTCCCCATTGTTTTCATCGGTCAATGTATAATAACTCTCCCATGGTGTCACAGCCATACTTTAAGAACAAAAACTCCCTCTTTATCTTTGTTTCCTGCAAATCCATTCGAAACCACATTGAATTAGCCCATATCTTATGAAATTATCCTAATTTTAACTATAATCGGCTTATCCATGAACTCCAAAGTGTTTGACCTTTTTCCATAAAAGAAAACAACAACAACATGTTCTAAACAAAAAAGGGATAGAAACAAAGCAAAAGGAAAAGAAATTTAATTGGTTTAATGATTTGAGGGTACCTTTGATTCTCTTATCTGAGTTGGCTGCGAAGGAGGAAGGAGATAAACAAACTGGAAATCTGATTCGTTTTCATGGAGAAAACAAAGAGATGGTAATTAGGTCATTCTCTCTTCTTATACATCCCAACACTAAACCCCACCAATATATATATATATATATATATATATATATATATATATAAAAAGTCAATTCTCAACTCAAAAATGTTTTTGTTTTTTGAAGATAAACTCAAAAGATTGATTTCTACAAATTTTAAGGACCCACTCGATAAATAAAATAATATGTCAGATGGGATTTATTTATTTATTATTATATTTTTCTGTTGTTTTAATTTTAATATTTTTTATCTTGTAATTCATGTGACAAATAGATTAGGTATGATGTTACTTAGTTTCAATTTTTCATGGATACTCGAGTAAAGAAGGAGTATATGAATGAATTGAGACCATATTCGGATGAGAGCAATCTGACAAATGTTGTTATTGTTATGCGACCACCGTACTGTGAAGCTTTCCCAAACGATGTTTCCTATTTACATTCTCGTCTCTTAGAAAGAGTTAAACGATCGGACCAGACAGGTGCAGGTAGCTTGACTGCCTTACCCGTCATTCAAACACAAGCTGGAGACATAGCGGTTTATATTCCTGCTAATGTGATCCAATGGACAAATTTATTTAGAAACATAGCTCTTTTATCGTAGAACTAGACTCGCTATTAATGTTGGCTTATCTATCAGTTGCGTTTGGTTTTCCACTCAGTTGAAAACTATGAAACAAGTTTACGGTAGTTCAAAATTGGAATTGGCACAATATCTTAAGGATATGATGATTAAGAAAAAATCAAAATTACTACATATACAAATAAGATGTATTTTCCTTTTCGGTGGCTCAATCATAGGAACTCTAAGATTAAGTGTGTTTTGCTTGAAATCATTTTGTGTTAGGCAATATCTTGAAAATTTTCGTAAGATGCATGTGAGTGAGAACAAAATAACATAAAAAAACTCGTGTTGGTCTGTGAGGATAATCTGAACTCTTATAAGAATAAGGTCACGCACACGAGAATGTCGTGGCCATTATTTCTTAATCTTAAACATGAGACTATATATTTACTATTTAGTCCTTCTAGTTTGATATTTAGTTAATACCAAACCATATTTAATCTATAAATAACTCATCGAACATTAAGATTGTAAGATTAAATTTATGAATGTATGAAGATCAAAATGTTTTTTTTTTAACCAAAATAATGTTTTTTTTCCTTCTTTTAATGCAATAGTTTATTTATATAATAAAGTTTTGGGGGAAATAATGTCGGGTTAGGAGATTTAATGATGTGTACTACGAGTGCCAACTTTGTAGTACAAAAGTTGATGAACCCATAAGTGCAGTACAACCTCGTTTCCTCCATTTCTCTTTCCACGTTCTTTGGAATCTTGACCTTAAGAACTTATGGTTTTCGATGCACCAAAACCTTCTTCCAACTCTTATCTTCATAATGTTTTTCCATTTTAAAAACTCAATGTTGTCTCATACGCGTTTCAATCCGATTATCGAATTGTTTAGTCGAAGATTTTGTTTAATCCGATTATCAATTCGTTTGGTTGAAAGTGAAAATGAGTAAGAATTAAATAGTTTTATTTTAATTTAAACATTTTCATAAATATACGGTAATATCACACATGGTTGGAAAGGAGAACGAAACATTCTTTATAATGATGTGGAAACTTCTCCTTAGCAGCGAGTTTTAAAAACCTTGAAAAGAAGCTTGAAAAGGAAAGCTGACAATATCTATTAGCGGTAGGCTTGAGGGGAAGCCCGCTCGAAAGGAAAGGTTCAAAGAGGACAATATCTGGTGGCGGTGAGCTTGAGGGGAAGCCCGCTCGAAAGGAAAAGTCCAAAGAGGATAATATCTGGTGGCGGTGAGCTCGAGGGGAAGCCCACTCGAAAGGGAAAGGTCAAAGAGGACAATATCTGCTAGCGGTGGGCTTGAGGGGAAGCCTGCCCGAAAGGGAAAGCTCAAAGAGGACAATATCTGGTGGCGGTGAGCTTGAAGGGAAGCCTGCTCGAAAGGAAAAACCTAAAGAGGACAATATCTGCTAGCGGTGGGCTTGAGGGGAAGCCCGCCCGAAAGAGAAAGTCCAAAGAGGACAATATCTGCTAGTGGTGAGCTTGAGGAGAAGCCCGCCCGAAAGGGAAAGCCAAAAAAAGACAATATCGGCTAGCGATGGGCTTGAGGGGAAACCCGCCCGAAAGGGAAAGCCCAAAAAGAACAATATTTGCTAGCGGTGGGCGTGAGGGGAAACTCACCCGAAAGGGAAAGCTCAAAGAGTCAATATCTGCTAGCGGTGGGCTTGAGGGTATACCCGTCCAGAACGGAAAGCCCAGAGAGAACAATATATGCTAACGATCACCATAAGTGAAAGCCAATTTTAGAATGAATGATAGAATAATTTTTTTTATAGTTTTCTAAAAAATTATAGATAACATAATCTTGTTTTTATTATTTATTCTTTTATTATAAAGTTACAATAAACCTTTTTTTTTTTTTTTTTTTTTTTTTTTTTTTTTTTTTTTTTTTTTTTTTTTTTTTTTTT